>NC_135953.1:143014848-143178834 GCF_053455715.1 Rhinoraja longicauda | reverse complement strand
ACCAGAACAGGCCCTTTAGCCCACAATGTTTGCAACAAGCATAGTGCCTACTCCTATCTTCCTGCGCATAGCCCATATCTGTCCATTCCCTACACATCCATGTGCCTATCCAAATATCACAACCATATCTGCCTCTACCCCCCCCCCCCCTTCCACAGCAGTACCAGGTACTCGCCATACTCTGTATAAAAAACCTCTTCACATATCTCATTTAAACTTTGCCACTTTCACATTATAAGTGTGGAGGACCCGGCGTGGGGGGAGTGCCGTGAGGGGGGGGGACACAAAGGACAATGGGGATCCAGCGTGGGGGAACCGCCGTGAGGGGGGGACGACACACAAAGGACAATGGGGATCCAGCGTGGGGGGACCGCCGTGAGGGGGGGGGGGACACAAAAGACAATGGGGATCCAGCGTGGGGGGACCGCCGTGAGGGGGGGGGGACAAAAGGAGGAGCCGGTGTGCTTTGTAACTTTGTCGGTGTGCTTTGTAACTTTGTCAGGATAGTGTTAATGTGCGGGGATCGTTCACCTTGAGTTCCCCAATCAAATCTGGTTCATTACACAACACCAACTGCAGAATTGCCTTTTCCCTAGTGGGCCCGACCACGAGCTGCTCTAAAATGCTATTTCATAGGCACTCTACAAATTCCTTCTCTTGGGATCCAGTACCAATCTGATTTTCCCAGTCTGCCGACATATTGAAATTCCCCGTGACAACTCTAACATTGCCTTTCTTCCATGCTTTTTTTATCTCCTGATGTAATTTGTGCCCTACATCCTGGCTACTATTCGGAGGCCTGTACATAACTACAAGATTTACAAGATAGTGTTGAGGTTTACAAGAATGATCCCAGGAATGAGTAGGTTAACCTATGATGAGCGTTTGACGGTACTGGGCCTGTACTCCCTGGAGTTCAGAAAAAGGAGGGGGGGCCTCATTAAAACAAATAGAATAGTGAAAGGCTTGAATAGAGTGGATGTGGAGAGGATGTTTCCATTGGTGGGAGAGTCCAGAACTAGAGGTCATAGCCTCAGAATTAAAGGACGTTCTTTTAGGAAGGAAATTAGGAGGAATTTCTTTAGTCATTGGGTTGTGAATCTGTGGAATTCTTTGCCACAGAAGGCTGTGGAGGCTGAGTCTGGATATTTTTAAGGCAGAGGTAGATAGATTTATGATCAGTATAGGTGTCGGAGGTTATGGGTAGAAGGAAGGAGAATGGGGTTAGGAGGGAGAGCTAGATCAGCCATGATTGAATGGTGAAGCAGACTCGATGAGCCGAATAGCCTCATTCTACTCTTATTCCTTATGACCTTATGATAACTCCCATCAGCGTCTTTTTACCCTTGCAGTATCATAACTCTACCCACAAGGATGCTACACCTTCTGATCCTAACATGCTCGTGCAATGTTAGGTAAATGTTGGTCCATTGGAGGATAAGACGGGGAATTTGTTGGTGGGGAACATGGAAATGGCAAAAGCATTAAACGAATATTTTGTAACAGTCTTTACTATAGAAGACATTAAAAATATTCCAACGCTGGATAAACAGGGGGCTAGGCTATAGGAATGGAGGAGTTAAGCACTATTAAGATCACTAAGGAGATGGTATTAGGTAAATTAATGGGGCTTAAGGCGGATAAATCCCCTGGGCCTGATGGATTACATCCTAGGGTCTTGAGAGAAATAGCGGTGGGGATCGTGGATGCATTGGTGATAATTTTCCAAAGCTCCCTCGAGTCAGGAAGGGTCCCGGTGGATTGGAAAATGGCTAATGTAACACCTATATTTAAAAAGGGAAGTAGACAGAAGGCTGGTAATTATAGACCGGTTAGTCTAACATCTGTGGTGGGTAAAATGTTGGAGACCATTATTAAAGAAATACTGACGGGGTATTTGGATAAACATAACTTAATTGGACAGAGTCAGCATGGTTTTACGAAGGGGAAGTCATGTTTGATTAACTTGCTTGAATTCTTTGAGGAAGTAACATCTCGGGTGGATAAAGGGGAACTGGTGGATGTGGTATACTTGGACTTCCAAAAGGCTTTTGATAAGGTGCCACATAAAAGACTATTACTTAAGATAAAAAATCATGGGATTGGGGGTAATATATTAGAATGGGTAGAAGATTGGCTTTCAAACAGGAAGCAGAGAGTTGGGATAAATGGATCATACTCAGGATGGCAATCGGTGACTAGTGGGGTTCCGCAGGGGTCGGTGCTAGGACCTCAGCTGTTTACAATTTATATAAATGACTTAGAGGAGGGGACCAAGTGTAATATATCCAAGTTCGCAGATGACACAAAAATGGGAGGTAAAGCAGGGAGTGAGGAGGATAGAAAAAGCCTGCAAAAGGATATAGATAAGCTAGGAGAGTGGGCAGCGACTTGGCAGATGAAATTTAATACTGATAAATGTGAAGTTATGCATTTTGGAAAAAGAAATCATAAAGAAAGTTATTTTCTAAATGGGGAGGAGCTGCGTGGTAATACAACGCAAAGGGACCTGGGGGTACTAGTACAGGAATCACAAAAAGTTAGTATGCAGGTGCAGCAAGTGATTAGGAAGGCCAATTGAGTCTTAGCCTTTATTGCCAGGGGGATAGAGTATAAAAGTAGGGAGGTTTTACTGCAGCTGTATACAGTATTGGTAAGACCGCATTTGGAATACTGTGTGCAGTTTTGGTGTCCATATTTAAGAAAGGATGTACTTGCTCTGGAGGCAGTGCAGAGAAGGTTTACACGGTTAATTCCAGGGATGAGGGGGTTGACATATGAGGAAAGGTTAAGTAGGTTGGGACTTTTCTCATTGGAGTTCAGAAGAATGAGAGGCGATCTTATTGAAACGTATAAGATCGTGAGGGGCCTTGATCGGGTGGATGCGCTAAAGATGTTTCCGATGATCGGGAAGACCAGAACCAGGGGGCATAGTCTTAGAATAAGAGGGGGCTCTTTTAAAACTGAGATGAGGAGTAACTTCTTCACTCAGAGGGTGGTTAGTCTGTGGAATTCGCTGCCTCAGGGAGCTGTGGAAGCAGGAACGTTAAATAAATTTAAAACAGAAATAGATTGTTTTTTAATAGACAAGGGAATTAGGGGTTACGGGGAGCGGGCAGGGAAGTGGACATGAGCTATTGTTAGTATAGTAAGACCTGAGTAATCTCCTGGACAAGTTTCGATCGACTAGCTTGGGAGAGGAATTTCCCGGATTTTTTCCCCAAATTGGCCTGGGTTTTTATCCGGTTTTTCGCCTCTCCCAGGAGATCACACGGTTCTTTTGGGTGGGAAGAAGGGCGATAGTGGGAAGGGGGTTGGGGTAGGATCAGCCATGATCGTATTGAATGGCGGAGCGGGCTCGAGGGGCCGGTTGGCCTACTCCTGCTCCTATTTTCTTGTATTCTTGTGCAAAGGATTGGTTTTAATTCCTTACCAACAGAGCCACCTTTACCTTAAAGCTATGCCCGCTAGTATCTGACTTTTCCATCCTGGAAAAAAGTTATGACTGCACCCTATCACCCTAATGGTTGATGGAATTTAACACAGAGAAATGTGAGGTGTTGCATTTTGGGAAGTCTAACGTGGGCAGCGCTGACACAGTAAATGGCAGGGCTCTGGGGAGTGTTGTAGAGCAGAGGGATCTAGGAGTATGGTTCTTTGAAGGTGGAGTCGAAGGATGGTCAAAAACGTGTTTGGCACATTGACCGTCATCAGTCAGAGTATTGAGTATAGAAGTTGGGAGGTTGTTTTGCAGTTGTTTAAGACATTGGTGAGGCCGCATTTAGAGTATTGTGTTCAGTTCTGGGCACCATTTGATCGGAAAGATATTGTCAAGCTTGAAACGGTTCAGAAAAGATTTACAAGAATGTTGCCAGGTGTGAGCTATAGGGAGAGGTTGAGTCGGCTGGGACTCTATTTCATGGAGCATAGGAGGATGACGGGTGATCTTATTGAGGTGTCTAAAATCATGAGAGGTATGGATCGGGTCGATTCACAGAGTCTCTTGCCCAGAGTAGGTGAATCAAGGACCAGAGGACATATTTAAGGTGAAGGTGAACAGATTTAATAGGAATCTGAGGGGTAACAAAGGGTGGTGGGTGTATGGAACAAGCTGCCAGAGGAGGTAGTTGAGGCAGGAACTATCCCAACATTTAAGAAACAATTAGGTACATGGATAGGACAGGTTTGGAGGGATATGAACCAAACGAGGGCAGGTGGGACTAGTGTAGCTGGGACATGTTGGCCGGTGTGGGTGAGTTGGGCTGAAGGGCCTGATTCCACACTGTTATCACTCTATGACTCTAGTGTAGCTGGGACATGTTGGCCGGTGTGGGTGAGTTGGGCTGAAGGGCCTGATTCCACACTGTATCACTCTATGACTCTAGTGTAGCTGGGACATGTTGGCCGGTGTGGGTGAGTTGGGCTGAAGGGCCTGATTCCACACTGTATGACTCTATGACTCTAAGGACCAGCCAGCAAACTACAGGCTAGTGAGCCTGATATCAGTGGTGGGAAAGTTGTTGGAGGGGATACTGAGGGACAGGATCTACTGGCATTTTGGTGGGCAGGATCTGATTAGAGATGTGTAAGAAAGAACTGCAGATGCTGGATTAAATCGAAGGTAGACGTGAAATGCTGGCGTAACTCAGCGGGACAGACAGCATCTCTGGAGAACAGGAATGGGTGAAGTTTTGGGTCAAGACCCTTCTTCAGACTGATCCTTCAGACTGATTAGAGAAGGTCAGTATGGCTTTGTACGTGGGAAATTATCCCATGATCTGACAGACAGGTCAGGCAGCATCTCTGGAGAAAATGGACAGGTGATGTTTTGGATCGGGATCCTTCTTCAGACTCATTGTGGGGGGCAGGGGGAATTGGAAGCAAGAAAGGACCAGGACAAATTAGAACCGCCAACAGATGACCTCAGGCAGGGTGGTTCCCTGATAAGCCAGTTGTTGGCTCGGGATGTTTTGATTCCAAGAGGGATACATGTTGCGAACTGTGAAATTGGTTAACCCACTTCCAAATTAGAGTCCTAATTTTAGATAAACTAAAACTTTAGATTTCTTAATTTTGAATAACAAGTAAGTGAAAAGTCTGACAAATTTCTTAAATTTAGAGTCTAAGAGAGGCTATATCTTAGATAGGCACAAGAAGCTGGAGTAACTCAGCGGCTCAGGCAGCATCTCTGGAGAACATGGACACAGAGTGCTGGAGTAACTCAGCGGGTCAGGCAGCATCTCTGGAGAACATGGACACAGAGTGCTGGAGTATCTCAGCGGGTCAGGCAGCATCTCTGGCAAAAGGAATAGGTGATGTTTCGGGTCAAGACCCTCCTTCAGACCTTCTAAATTCATCAACTGCATTTAAACAGAACAGTACAGTGCAGGAACTGTACATTGTTTGTGGCCAGCTCGGTGCCAAGTGAAACTGATCTGGGATAGACAAAGTGCTCATCTGACTCGTAAATCTCAGCCAGGGTACCTGCACTTTCCTCCAACTTCCCACAGTGTCCTCGGATATATTTAGTTTATTTTATTTTAGAGATACAGTGCGCAAACAGGCCCTTTCGGCCCACCGGGTCCATGCCGACCAGCGATCCCCGCACATTAACACTATCCTACACCCACTAGGGACTATTTTTACATTTAGCAAGCCAATTAACCTACAAACCTGTACGTCTTTGGAATGTGGAAGGAAACCGAGGATCTCGGAGAAAACTCACGCAGGTCACAGAGAGAACGTACAAACTCCGTACAGACAGCACCCGTAGTCGGGATGGAACCCGGGTCTCCGCCGCTGCATTCGCTGTAAGGCAGCAACTCTACCGCTGCACCACCGTGACTGCCCTTTCTTATCTGATCAGGAAAGCCATACTTTGGGAAGACCCAGTTTAGATTTGGCAACCTTTTCGTAGAATACTTGCACTTGGTCCGCCAATGCCAACGGGATCTGCGGCTTTCTAACTATTTTAGCCCCCACACTGGAGTGCTGTGTTCAACTCTTCATGTAGAGGGCCTGGCAGTTAGAGGGAATGCTGTCATGAATCACCAGCTCAGGACCAGGGTTTTTTACACAGGTAGAATTCTGGTTTACCTGTGAATAAACCATTTGGCTGTGTTGTCAGACTTTTCACTTATACACCAAATCCAATTGCTTGCCAAGAACATAAACAGCAGTAATTGGAGCAGGAAGAAGCCATTGCCCCAAGCTTGCTGAGAACGTTCGGGAAGACCCTGGATGATCCTCTTCAGCTCTATTTTCTCGCACAATCCCTTTATCTCTTGGTTCTAACATACAGAAATCTAGGCATCTCTGTTTGAATGGAATAAATGGCCTTCGAGGGTAGACAATTCTAAAGGGTTACCACCCCAATGAGTGAAAACAAACCTCTCATTTCAGAACCTTGACCAAGCTCTTATTTGGAGATGATGACCCTTGTTCTGGGGGATGTGTGCTCCTCATATGTGCCTTGTTGCACTCTCTAACTCTCATTCTGCGAAACTCTAAAGCTAATGTGCTCCACTGTGGGCGGTCACGGTGGCGCAGCGGTAGAGTTGCTGCCTTACAGAGAATATAGCACCGGAGACCCGGGTTTCATCCCGACTACGGGTGCTGTCTGTACGGAGTTTGTACGTTCTCTCTGTGACCTGCGTGGGTTTTCTCCGAGATCTTCGGTTTCCTCCCACACTCCAAAGACGTACAGGTTTGTAGGTTAATTGGCTTGGTAAATGTAAAAATTGTCCTTACTGGGTGTAAGCTAATGTTAATGTGCGGGGATCGCTGGTTGGCGCGGACCCGGGCCGAAGGGTCTGTTTCCTCGCTGTATCTCTAAACTAAACTAAACTAAGGTAAATCTCTCTTTCGATGCCAGACCTGCCACTCAGAGCCTGGTCTGGTGAATCGTTACACCACTCCCCAGAACTGCTCGACCAGAATTGAACACAGTGCTCAGTGTGGTCTTGTTGGACAATTTGTGTGTTTGACCTGCACCCTCATTGCTCCTCCCACTGAGTTTTGTGAGTAAGATGGTTTATGCAGGCCTTGTTACCATAGAAACTACGTAGCACAGAATGAGAATTTGAGATACTTCACTGTCCCAAAATTTCCCAGTACTTTGTGATAATTATGTAAATTGCTTCAGCGAAGATTCTAAATTTCACAAAAAATCAACACGATCCACTACTTAATCGGGGATTGTGACCATCAGTTATTGATTTATGCGGACTGGCCTGACAGAGTTGCCCCAACCTCTGTAGATGAGGACTCCTCCTGTGACCATCTGTGCACGCAGAGATTTATGGCCTATTAAGGTCCCACACAGGAGATTAGTGGGCAAAATTAGAGCACGTAGTATTGGGGGTAGGGTATTGACATGGATAGAGAACTGGTTGGCAGACAGGAAACAAAGAGTAGGAATAAACGGGTCCCTGTCAGAATGGCAGGCAGTGGCAAGTAAAGTGCCGCAATGCTCGGTGCTGGGGCCGCAACTATTTACAATATATATTAATGATTTGGATAATGGAATTAAAAGTAACACTAGCAAATTTACAGATGACACAAAGCTGGGTGGCAGTGTGAACTGCGAAGAGGATGCTGGGAGGTTGTAGGGTGACTTGGACTGGTTGGGTGAGTGAGCAGATGCATGGCAGATGCAGTATAATGTAGATAATGTGAAGTTATCCACTTTGGCGGCAAGAACAAGGAGGCAGATTTTAATCTTAATGGTGTTAGATTAGGAAAAAGGAAGTGCAACGAGACCTGGGTGTCCTTGTACACCAGTCACTGAAAGTAAACATGCAGGTACAGTAGTGAAGAAAGCTAATGGCATGTTAGCCTTCATAACGAGAGGATTTAAGTATCAGAGCAAAGAGGTCTGCAGTTGTATAGGGCCCTGGTGAGACCACATCTGGAGTATTGTGTGCAGTTTTGTCTCCTAATTTGAGGAAGGACATCTTTGCTATTGAGGCAGTGCAGTGTAGGTTCACGAGGTTAATCCCTGGGACGGTGGGGCTATCATATGAGGAAAGATTGGAAAGACTGGGCTTGTATTCACTGGAATTTAGAAGGATGAGAGGGGACCTTATAGAAACATAAAATTATAAAAGGACTGGACAAGTTAGATGCAGGAAAAAGGTTTCCAATGTTGGGGGAGTCCAGAACCAGGGACCACAGTCTAAGAATAAAGGGGAGGCCATTTAAAACTGAGATGAGAGAAAACCTTTTCACCCAGAGAGTTGTGAATTTGTGGAATTCTCTGCCACAGAGGGCAGTGGAGGCCAATTCACAGGTTGAATTTAAAAGAGAGTTAGATAGAGCTCTCGGGGCTAGTGGAATCAAGGGATATGGGGTGAAGGTAGGCACGTGTTACTGATTGTGGAAGATCAGCCATGATCACAATGAATGGTGGTGCTGGTTCGAAAGGCCTAATGGCCTCCTCCTGCACCTATTTTCTATGTTTCTATGTTTAATCATAATCATAATCGTAATTAATTGGACAAGTATGTTTTGTAACATACGAGGAATTTGATTTGCCATACAGTCATACCAAAAAAGCAACAAGACACACAACTACATAATTTGACATAAACATCCACCACAGCAGCTCCGCCACATTCCTCACTGTGGTGGAAGGTACTAAAGTCTTATCTTCTTTCCTCCTTTTTCTCCCGCGGTCAGGGGAGTCGAACCATCCGCAGTCGGGGCGATCGAAGCTCCCGCGTCGGGGCAGCTGAAGCTCCTGCGGCCTGGAGCTCCCGAAGTCTGTCCCTAACCAGGGACCGCGAGCTCCACATATGTCGTAAAACATACAAGGAATTTGTTTAAATCAACTGAACACACAAAATACATTTTAACAAATACATTCACCACAGTGACTCCTCCGCATTCCTCAGTGATGGAAGGCGGAAAAAAGTTCAAGGAAGAGATTGTTCTTCTTTGTTCTCCCGCGGTCAGGGGCCTTGAGCTTTCTGTTGACGGGACGATCTTGACTCCCGTAGACAGCGGCGGGGCGATCAAGCTTCCACATCGGTGGGTGGGGGGGGGGGGGGTGGATCTCAGCTCCCCGTGCCGAGGGATCTAACCCCGGGTCGCGGCTGGTCCAAACCTTCTGCGGCTGGAGCTTTTCGACATCGGTCTCTCCCCGAGACTGTGTGCTCCTCGATGGTAAAATCCGCAGACCGCAGTTGGAGCGTCGATCCCAGACAAGGGATCGCACGCTCTGATGGTAAGGTGGGGGGGCTCAAAGTCAGTCTCGAGCAAGGCCTCCAACTCCTCGATGTTAGGCCGCAGAGCGACGGGAGATACGATCCGGAAAACAATCGCATCTCTGGCAAGGTAGAATGGTACTTTGGGAGGGGAGAGGGGTACTTGCTCCTCTGGGCCCGGCGGCGGTTCCAGCCGCGCCCTCCGGCCTAGGCCTGGGCCTAGCACAGGCACTCCCTCCTTCCCGGCAAGGCCCGGGCCCACCCCCCAGATCCCCGACCCGTGGCTCTGACATTCTGACTCCCATACTTAGGCATCTTTGTTCTAATGAACTCTACGGCACCCTAAACACTTCCCTACTCTATTTCCTGCACTGGACTTTTCTAACCTATAACACAGCTTTATTTGTCGTTCGGTACCGAAGTACCGAACAAAACTACATAGCAGTCATAGAAAAAAAAAAGAACACAAGACACATAACCCCAACACAAACGTCCATCACAGTGACTCCAAACACCCCCTCACTGTGATGGAGGCAACAAAACTTCCCCTCTCTTCCCCACGCCCACGGACAGACAGCTCGTCCCCGACTGACCCGCACAGTCCCCGCACCGGGCGCTGAAACGTCTCGCGGCCGAACCGGGCGATGAAAGGCCCGCGACCAAGCCTTGCGCAGCTAAGTCCCGCAGCCGAGCCGCACCAGCGGTGAAAAGTCCCGCAGCCGAGCCGCACCGGGCGGTGTTAAGTCCCGCAGCCGAGCCGCACCAGCGGCGAAAAGTCCCGCAGCCGAGCCGCACCGGGCGGTGTTTAGTCCCGCAGCCGAGCCGCACCAGCGGTGAAAAGTCCCGCAGCCGAGCCGCACCGGGCGGTGTTAAGTCCCGCAGCCGAGTTGCACCGGGCGGTGTTAAGCCCCGCAGCCGAGCTGCACCGGGCGGTGTTAAGCCCCGCAGCCGAGCTGCACCGGGCGATGTAAAGTCCCGCAGCCGAGTTGCACCGGGCGGTGTTAAGCCCCGCAGCCGAGCTGCACCGGGCGATGTAAGTCCAGCGGCCAAGCCGCACCGGGATGTAAAGTCCAGCGGCCAAGCCGCACCGGGATGTAAAGTCCAGCGGCCGAGCCGCACCGGGGGATGTTAGGCCCCGCAGCCGAGCCGCACCCCGCGCCGTGAGGAAGAGAAAAGTTCCCCACACCCACACCCACCCCCCACACACCACCACCCCCCCCCACACATACACAACCAAAAAAATATATATAAAAATCATCCCAACACCGACACTCAACAAAAAAAAGACGGACAGACTGCTAGTCAGCCGCTGCCGTTAGGCGCCGCCTTCAAGTTACCTTTACTAAGATGGCTAATTTCCCATCATCTTTTCCCAGTAAGGAACTTAGGTTGCACAAACTTTACCCACTTTCTTATGAGTCCTGGACATTGCTTCCTCAGTCTCGCCAAGCCTACACAGTATATGTGATCTTATTAATTTCTACAAATCTGAAGGCCACGTTACTGAAGAAAAATCTCAGTAATCATCAATTCTTATTCAGATGCGATGCCATCTGGAGCCTATTACCTGGCCTCACCTTATCGGAAGTATTCCCATTTTCCTGTTCAACCCTCTGCCATCTCCTCTGGAACTTAAAACTAATTTACTTTCTTCCTTTCCCAGTTCCCGATGAAGGGCCGTTGACCTGAGATGTTCACTGTTTCTCTTCCTACTGATGCTGCCTGACCTGCTGAGTGTTTGCAACACTTTCTGTTTTTATTATTCTCACAAATCTAATTTTGCCATTCTTTCTGAGAACTTAGCAACCTTCCTAAGATTTCCTCAGAATTAGATTAAGGTAATCACAAAGGTTTGGAGTCTATTTTATACTCTATGTCTATGCTTATAAAGCTATGAATCACATTTACTATTTTAAGTCAAAATCAAAAATCTGGGAACAAAACTTGTCCAGGGCTTTCTATTTATGAATCAAATTTAGAATCATCACAGTTACTGGAATGGGCACTAACCCATCTACAATGTGTCACATAGACATGTCCACAAGAGACATGTCCACAATACATGCATTGTCCTTTTCCATAGTCTGCCTACATTGGATCATATTATAATGTTCAGTCATTATAGCATATAATCTTGGACTGTAATGTTTTATTTTGTATTAATTTAACTACAGCAGAATTTTTGGTCAGTGCACACTGAGGTGCACTGGTGATATTGTACCGTGATGTGACACAACCTGCTTGTTTCCCCTTGCCCAGGTGTTTCACGCCACTGCTCAATCATTGAGATCTATCCCGGCCTCATCACATGACTACACTGCAGTGCTTCGCGTCAGAGCAGCGCAGGTGAGCACCTCGAAGTCAAACTCTGACCTCAGTTCCCACACAATCCCATGTCGTGACACATTCTTGCAGCTAGAGGCTCCTGACTTTGGTTCTGTGACATTGTTGAGCCCGTTCCTGGAGTACTCAGGAAAAATGTTCCCGATGTTGGGGGAGTCCAGAATCAGGGGCCACAGTCTAAGAATAAAGGGGAGGCCATTTAAAACTGAGATGAGATAAAACTTTTTCACCCAGAGAGTTGTCAATTTGTGGAATTCTCTTGCGCAGAAGGCAGTGGAGGCCAATTCACTGGATGAATTGGAGAGTTAGATAGAGCTCTAGGGGCTAGCGGAATCAAGGGATATGGGGAGAAGGCAGGCACAGGTTACTGATAGTGGATGATCAGCCATGATCACAATGAATGGCGGTGCTGGCTCGAAGGGCCAAACATATTTTCTATGTTTCTATGTTTAGCCTCTCTTAATTCTTTACAAGAATGATCCCAGGAATGAGTAAGTTAACCTGTGATGAGCGTTTGATGGCACTGGGCCTATATTTGCTGCAGTTTAGACGAATGAGGGGGGACCTCATTGAAACCTACAGAATAGTGAAAGGCTTGAAGAGAGTGGATGTGGAGCAGATGTTTCCACTCGTGGGAGAGTCTAGGACTAGAGACCACAGCCTCAGAATTAAAGGACATTCTTTTAGGAGGGAGATTAGGAGAAATTTCTTTAGTCAGAGGGTGGTGAATTTGTGGAATTATTTGCTAAGGCTGTGGAGGCAAAGTCAGTGGATATATTTAAGGCAGAGATTGATAGATTCTTGATTAGTACAGGCGTCAGAGATTATGGGGGAAGGCAGGAGAATGGGGTTAGGAGGAAGAGATAGGTCAGCCATGATTGAATGGCCGAGTAGACTTGATGGGCCGAAAGGCCTAATTCTACTCCTATCACTTATGAATGGTGGCCGATTAGGAGAAGGGGAGATGCAACGAGACCTGGGTGTCGTGGTACACCAGTTATTGAAAGTAGGCAAGCAGGTGCAGCAGGCAGTGAAGAAAGCGAATGGTATGTTGGCATTCATAGCGAGGGGATTTGAGTATAGGAGCAGGGAGGTTCTGCTGCAGTTATACAGGGCATTGGTGAGACCACAACTGGAGTATTGCGTACAGTTTTGGTCTCCTAATCTGAGGAAAGACATTCTTGCCATAGAGGGAGTACAGAGAAGGTTCACCAGATTGATTCCTGGGATGGCAGGACTTTAATATGAAGAAAGACTGGATAGACTCGGCTTGTACTCGCTAGAATTTAGAAGATTGAGGGGGGATCTTATAGAAACTTACAAAATTCTTAAGGGGTTGGACAGGCTAGATGCAGGAAGATTGTTCCTGATGTTGGGGAAGTCCAGAACAAGGGGTCACAGTTTAAGGATAAGAGGGAAGTCTTTTAGGACCGAGATGAGAAAGGTTTTTTTCACACAGACAGTGGTGAATCTGTGGAATTCTCTGCCACAGAAGGTAGTTGAGGCCAGTTCATTGGCTATATTTAAGAGGGAGTTAGATGTGGCCCTCGTGGCTAAAGGGATCAGGGGGTATGGAGAGAAGGCAGGTACAGGATACTGAGTTGGATGATCAGCCATGATCATATTGAATGGCGGTGCAGGCTCGAAGGGCCGAATGGCCTACTCTTGCACCTATTTTCTATGTTTCTATGTTTCTATGATCTTATGAATGTAAGGAAAGATGTTAAGGCGTGGAAGCAATTCAGAGAGGGCGGATTGGATATGCTGGTGCTGAATCTACCGGTGTGTAGAAGAGCGGTAGGCACGGCCAAAGAACAGAAGATCCCGAGCACTTACTATAGGATGGATGTGTCGAGGAGGTTTCCTCTTTTGTGAAAATACAAAATCAGGAGTGACTATTGTTCCTAAGGGAGGCACGGTGGCGCAGCGGTAGAGTTGCTGCCTTACAGCGAATGCAATGCCGGAGACCCGGGTTCCATCCCGACTACGGGTGCTGTCTGTACGGGAGTTTGTACGTTCTCCCCGTGACCTGCGTGGGTTTTCTCCGAGATCTTCGGTTTCCTCTCACACTCAAGACTTACAGGTTTGTAGGTTAATTGGCTAGGTAAACGTAAAAAAAAATCCGAATGGGTATAGGCTAGTGTTAATGTGCGGGGATCGCTGGTCGGCGCGGACCCGGTGGGCAAAAAGGGCCTGTTTCTGCGCTTTATCTCTAAACTAAACTAATCAATGTAACACCACTTTCATTTGAAAACCTTTTGTTTTTTTCCAGGGTTCAAAGATGTTGACTAGGAAGATAAAGCTTTGGGACATTAATGCTCACATCACGTGTCGACTTTGCAATGGATATTTGATAGACGCCACCACAGTCACAGAGTGCCTACATACCTGTATGTACCTGAATATCTGCTCTAGGTGTAACAAATTATCTAATAATGCTTACTTCATGAAATGCAAGAAAAATAATGAACCTCTCTCAGTACAATCCCTGATTCAATGTTAAACTTTTTGCCAATTGGCTTTAACTTGGTATCACCCGATCAGTAGAGCAAGATGCTTCAAGCATTTGAGTTTGCTTTCATTTCTGAGTGAAGCCAGCAGGTGGAGCTGTCGAGCTCCCTTTGTTCACCCCAGCTGTGGTGAACATGTAGACCAGCGTTTCTCAACCGGGGTTCCCCGGAACACTCGGGTTCGGCTAGAGGTCACTAGGGGTTCCGCGAGAAATCCCCCCCGCCCTGGAAGTCTCCCCGAAAATGTGTCACCTAGGCTGGGCGAGGCAGCCAATCTCGACCTCATCAGGACTTCCATGGCCGATCGGTGGGTTGAATTTGCAACCTGCGGCCGGGGCTCTGGAACTCCAGCCCAGCTGGAGCCAGCACATCTATCCCCACAGCCGACTTCCTTGGCCAGCTGGATAAACCAGCAAAACTCTGGAACCAAGAGTGCCAGAAAATCAGTGGTGGAACTGTAATGAGCAAATATTAAATTTAAGTTCAAGATCATATTAATTAATTAATTCATATTAATTAATTAAGATGTGGTTAAAATATAAAACACAGCAGAAAAGCCAATTGCCACCTTTTTGGGCTGATTATCAATTTATGTGCGGATTTACATGTACTTCAATAAGCAAGATGAGATTATACTCTACATGACTGCAATTAGTGGTCATATGTGGGTTTGTTTTCCCCAGGATTAGAACCAATGTAGAGCAGAAATGCACATCCTTGCTAATCATATGTCAATGCATTTGTGAGTCATTTTTGAGTTTAATTTCATATTTGTAATTTTATTATACATGTACCGCATATTCTTGGAAAATTCTTGGGTATTATAATAAAGTCTTCAACCTGTTATATCATTTAAAAGTATATTAATCATAGGAATATATTTAGCGACGTCTATACGGCGCCAGTGTGAAACGGCCTTTAATGGTCAGTGGACAGGAGCTGCACGTGACAAATTTTATGTAGGGGTTCCCTGAGACATGAAAATTATTTCAAGGGTTCTGCAAGGGTAAAAAGGTTGAGAAACACTGATACCAACACAAGGAACTGCAGATGCAGGTTAATACGCAAAAGGGCACATAGTACTGGAATAACTCAGCAGGTCAGGCAGCTGGTGCCTGCTCTGGTTTTCAGCCCTTAGTAACCTAACTGTGTGGAGACTGACGATGCAAATTGCTGGAGTAACTCAGTGGGTCAGGCAGCATCTCTGGAGAACATGGACACAGAGTGCTGGAGTAACTCAGCGGGTCAGGCAGCATCTCTGGAGAACATGGACACAGAGTGCTGGAGTAACTCAGCGGGTCAGGCAGCATCTCTGGAGAACATGGACACAGAGTGCTGCAGTAACTCAGCGGGCCACGCAGCATCTCTGGAGAAAAAGGATGGGTGTTTTTTCGGGTCGGGAACTTTCTTCAGACTCCAGTAACCAGACTGTGCTGAGAATGTGATGCTTTTGTGTTCCCGTCGTGTTTGTTTTCGGACGATTATGTCCTTTGGATGCAGACTAGTACGTAAGAGGTGGTATAAATTGAGTGCGATGCATTTGATGTCAGAGCTTGTGGGGTGAAGGCAGGAGAGTGTCAGAGGTTAGGGGGAGAAGGCAAGAGAATTGAGTAAGGAGGGAGAGATAGATCACCCATGATTGAATGGCGGAGTATACTTGTGCCAAATGGCCTGTTTCTGTCCCTATCACATATACCTATGATCTTATGATTTTTCAAAGATGAAACTTTTGCTTTTGTTTAATTGACAAGAATCACTGCTTCTACATTTAATGCTCTCTGCCATCTTAATTTTTTTCCAAAATAGAATCTCTATACATTAAACTGCCCAGCTGGGCATGATCCCTGTCAACACAAGGCTTGTAAACTAGTCTGACAAGGGTTGTGACCCCAAGCGTGGTTTGTGCAGATGGGCAAGCAGAGGCAGAGATAAGCATGAAAGCAGCCAAGGTCAAGTTGCAGGAGAGGCAGGGGCAGGACAGGGAGCGAGGAGTCTGATAGACTAAACTGCACTTATTTTAATGCAAGAGGCCTGACAGGTAAGGCAGATTAACTCAGCGCATGGGACCAGGGCGTTACAGCTAAGGTTGCCAACTGTTCCGTATTAGCCGAGACATCCCATATATTTGGCTAAATTGCTTTGTCCCGCACGGGACCGCCCTTGTCCCATATTAGGCCCGGGGAGTGCTGTAGGCCCGGGGAGCGCTTTAGGCCCGGGCAGTGTAGACCCGGGCAGTGCTTGGCGATCGTTTTGCTGAACACCTCCGCTCAGTCCACCTAGACCTACTTGATCATGGTTGCTGGACACATTAACTCCCCTTCCCATTTCCACACTGACCTTTCTGTCCTGGGCCGCCTCCATTGTCAGTGAGACCCAGTGCAAATTGGAGAAACAGCACCTCATATTTCGCTCGGGCAACTTACACACCAGCAGTATGAACATTGTCTTCTCTAACTTCAAGTAGCCCTTGCTTTCCCTCTCTCCGCATCCCTCCCCCTTCCCAGTTCTCTGCCAGTCTTACTGTCTCCGACTACATTTTATCTCTGTTTGCTTTGTTGTTACCTTCTCCCAGCTAACAATGATCAATTCTCCATTTTCCTTGATCTCCATTCCCTTTGCCGTGCTTTCACACCTTCATCTCTATCTATCTGCCTCCCTCCCCGCTGAAGTCAGTCTGAAGAATGATCTCAACCCAAAACGTCACTCATTCCTTCTCCAGAGATGCTGAGTTACTCCAGTATTTTCTGTTGCAGGGTCTCCAGTGGCGCACTCCCCCGTTGAGGCACTGCACTCCCACCCAGACCTCTGTTCCCACTCCAACTCCCTCCTTTCTGGTCCACGGGTGAGCAGCAGGGGCCGGGCTCGGCGGCTTCCCTCTCTGGGCGAGTTCCCGATTCCATGGTGGGTAGGGTTGCCAGCTTTCTCACTCACAAATACGGGACAAGGTGACGTCACCGCCCCGCGCCCCAAGTGACCTCACCCAGCCAGCGGCCACGTGCTCCCGCTCCACCAATGGCGGCCGCCCGGGCCGGGAGGCGGGTTGCTATGCAACCTCCGATAGGCGGCGCCCGGGGCTACACTGTACGGGTCTACAGCGGTCCCTGGGCCTACAGTGTCCGGGCCTACAGTGTCCGGGCCTACAGTGTCCGGGCCTACAGTGTCCGGGCCTACAGTGTCCGGGCCTACAGTGTCCGGGCCTACAGTGTCCGAGCCTACAGTGTCCGGGCCTACAGTGTCCGGGCTTACAGTGTCCGGGCTACAGTGTCCGGGCCTACACCACTGCCCGGGCCTAATACGGGACAAGGGCGGTCTCGTACGGGACAAACCAATTTAGCCCAATATACGGGATGTCCCGAGTTGGCAACCCTACTTAGGGATGGTGTGATCCCAAGAGGGATATCTCTGTGGGAACTGTGGAACTGGTTAACGAACTTTTAGTGGAGGAAGGGGGGGAAGAGGAAGAGAAGGGGAGAGAGGGGTGTTTGTAGAACTTACCGTAAATTGTAGAATTCAACATTCATATTGTTGGGTTGTAAGCTACCCAAGCAAAACATGAGGTGCAGTTCCTCCAGTTTAATGTGGCATCACTCTGGCAACGGAGGAGGCCCAGGACAGAAAGGTCAGTGTGGGATTGGGAGGGTTAATTTAAATAGATAGCAACCGGAGGATCCAGTAGGCCTTGGCGGCGAAACGGTCACCAAGTCTCGCCAATGACCATTGCCTGTGTCGCCATATTGTGCCTTGTGGTTTCCAACTCCGTTTCCAGACCTCCCAGTTCAAACCCAACGAGCATTTCAGATACCAACAGTCGATCCAGTGCTTCTCGCAACAGTTCTCTTGGTAAAGCAGCATCTGCAGTTCCTGTTTTCTGCATTTGGACAGGTACTTGGATAGGAAAGGAGTGGAGAGATTATGGGCCTAATGCAGGCAAATGGGATTTGCGTAGATGGGCGTGATGGTCAGCATGTAGAGTTGAGTCGAAGGGCCCGTTTCTGTGCAGTACACTTCTATGAAACGGTGATCATTGTTGATGGCTGTTTAATCATTGGTACGCTGGGTCGAAGAGGCCATTTACAAATTGTTCACTGACTCCATTCAGCCAAGGTTTTATTGATTGGCAGGACATTTGTGAGGCCAGTATGACCCACTCCAACTACAGTGCCCTCCATAATGTTTGGGACAAAGACCCAGTTATTTGCCTCTGTACTCCACAATTTGAGATTTGTAATGAAAATCACATTGGTTAAAGTGCACATTGTCAGATTTTATTAGAGGGTATTTTTACACATTTTGGTTTCACCATATAGAAATTACAGCTGTGTTTATACATAGTCCCCCCATTTCAGGGCACCATAATGTTTGGGAAACAGCTTCACAGGTGTGTTTAAATGCCTCTTTAATGCAGGTATAAGAGAGCTCTCAGCACCGTCTTTCCTCCAGTCTTTCCATCACCTTTGGAAACGTTTATTGCTGTTTATCAACATGAGGACCAAAGTTATGCCAATGAAAGTCAAAGAAGCCATTATGAGACTGGGAAACAAGAATAAAACTGTTAGAGACATCAGCCAAACCTTAGGCTTACCAAAATCAATTGTTTGGATCATCATTAAGAAGAAAGAGAGCACTGGTGAGCTTACTAATCGCAAAGGGACTGGCAGGCCAAGGAAGACCTCCACAGCTGATGACAGAAGAATTCTCTCTATAATAAAGAAAAATGCCCAACCACCTGTTCGACAGATCAGAAACACTCTTCAGGAGTCAGGTGTGGATTTCTCAATGACCACTGTCCGTAGAAGACTTCATGAACAGAAATACAGAGGCAACACTGCAAGATGCAAACCACTGATTAGCTGCAAAAATAGGACGGCCAGGTTACAGTTTGCCAAGAAGTACTTAAAAGAGCAATCACAGTTCTGGAAAAAGGTCTTGTGGACAGATGAGACAAAGATTAACTTATATCAGAGTGATGGCAAGAGCAAAGTATGGAGGAGAGAAGGAACTGCCCAAGATCCAAAGCATACCACCTCATCTGTGAAACACGGTGGTGGGGGTGTTATGACCTGGGCATGTATGGCTGCTGAAGGTACTGGCTCACTTATCTTCATTGATGATACAACTGCTGATGGTAGTGGCATAATGAATTCTGAAGTGTATAGACACATCCTATCTGCTCAAGTTCAAACAAATGCCTCAAAACTCATTGGCCGGCAGTTCATTCTACAGCAAGACAATGATCCCAAACATACTGCTAAAGCAACAAAGGAGTTTTTCAAAGCTAAAAAATGGTCAAATCTTGAGTGACCAAGTCAATCACCCGATCTGAACCCAATTGAGCATGCTTTTTATATGCCGAAGAGAAAACTGAAGGGGACTAGCCCCCAAAACAAGCATAAGCTAAAGATGGCTGCAATACCATCAATACCATCACCAGAGAAGACACCCAGCAACTGGTGATGTCCACGAATCACAGACTTCAAGCGGTCATTGCATGCAAAGGATATGCAACAAAATACTAAACATGACTACTTTCATTTACATGACATTGCTGTGTCCCAAACATTACGGTGCCCTGAAATGGGGGGGGACTATGTAATTTCTACATGGTGAAACCAAAATGTATAAAAATGGCCTTTATTAAAATCTGACAATGTGCACTTTAACCAATGTGATTTTTTCTATTACAAATCTCAAATTGTGGAGTAGAGGCAAATAAATAAATTATGGGTCTTTGTCCCAAACATTATGGAGGGCACTGTACATAATTTCTCATGTTCCTGGGAGCAATAAAAGGGATGGAAGCATGGAAGGCAGGGAGTCATGCTGTGTTGTTGGCTGTGAGCTCTGATTTCCTCAGCTGCTGATGTTGTGAGACAGTTTTCACTATCAGTGAAGTCGGAATGCTTTGTAGTAACATTACCAAACGCTGACTCTGAAATCACAGCATTAGCTGCAGTTCATGCTTTATGTTGTCCCTTTGTTTTCTCGTGTAATTTTTGTTGATACTACATTGAATGAATTTCTTGCAGCGTTCTATCCTTTGTAGATGTAATGATTTATTTCAGCTTTCAATGGCACAGACTTTTGATGTTCCACAAAGAGACAGAGCACTGCTGATCACTTTGATTGTTTCCTGTTCCACTGATTGTTTGAAATGCTGGCAAGCACATGACAGCAAATCCCTCAAAGGCCAGGCACCACGGGTGCTGGGTTTGGACAAAGGATATATGCCCACTTATTGATATTAAACTCTGCCATCTTGTCCATTTGCTTGGCGCATGGCAAGAATAGTGAAATATTTGTAACAACTTGAGGACCATTGGTAATTGTAGGAAGAGTAATCTATTGTATTGTGACATGGTTGAATGTATTCCTGCACTGTATCGTGACTGCCTTTCTGTTTTTGCTGAAATCGTGGCTGGATTTAGCTGGGTAAAGGTTTGCAACTCAGTTAAGTAGTGAGACCGCATATGGAATATTGTGTTCAGTTCTGGGCACCATGTTATCGGAAAGATATTGTCAAGCTTGAAAGGGTTCAGAAAAGATTTACGAGGATGTTGCCAGGACTAGAGGGAGTGAGCTACAGGGACAGGTTGAGTAGGCTGGGACTCTATTCCATGGAGCGTAGGAGGATGAGGGGAGATTTTATAGAGGTGTACAAAATCATGAGAGGAATAGATCAGTAGATGCACAGAGTCTTTTACCCAGAGTTGGGGAATTGAGGACCAGAAGACATCGGTTCAAGGTGAAGGGGAAAAGAGTTAATAGGAATCCGAGGAGTAGAGTTGCTGCCTTACAGTGAATGCAGCGCCAGAGACCCGGGTTCCATCAAGACTACAGGCACTGTCTGTACGGAGTTTGTACTCTCTCCCCGTGACCTGCGTGGGTTTTCTCCAAGATCTTCGGTTTCCCCCCACACTCCAAAGACGTACTGGTTTGTAGGTTAATCAACCTGGTAAATGTAAAAATTGTTCCTAGTGGGTGTAGGATAGTGTTAATGTGCGAGGATCACTGGTTGGCATGGACTCGAAAAACTCTAAAACTAAAACTAAAGATAGATCAGCCATGATTGAATGGCGGAGTAGACTTGATGGGCCAAATGGCCTAATTCTGCTCCTATCACTTCTGACCTTAAGACGTACATGTTTGTAAGTTGATTGGTTGCTGTACATTGTCCCCGGTGTGTAGGATCGTGCTAGTGCACGTGGAGTGGACTCGGTGGAGGTGAATGGAGTGGTGCCTAAGAGGCCTCGAGATAGGCACATAGTTATTCATGGTTCAAAGTGATACGGATTATCCAATGTAGTTGAGTGTAGTTTATCTCGGCACCAAGGTGCCCAGAACACAATATTCTAAATGCGGTCTCACCAACGTTTTACACACCTGCAACATGTCCTCCCATCTTCTATACTCAATACTCTGACTGATGAAGGCCAAAATGCCAAAAGCCTTTTAGATCACCTTATCTACCTGTGACTCGACCTTCAAGGAATCATGCACCTGTACTCCTAGATCCCTCTGCTCTACAACACTACCCATAGGCCTACTATTTACTGTGTAGGTCCTGTCCTTGTTCGACGTCCCAAAATGCAACACCTTACACTACTCTGTTTTAAATTCCATCAACCATTCCTCCGCCCACCTGGCCAATCGATCCAGATCCTGCTGCAATCTTTCACAACCATCTTCACTATCTGCTAAACCACTCACTTTTGTATCATCAGCATAGTTCCTCACCTTGCCCTGTATGTTCTCATCCAAATCATTGATGTAGATGACAAACAGTAACGGACCCAGCACCGAACCCTGAGGCACACCACTGATCACAGGCCAGAAGCAATCTTCCACCATCACCCTCTGCTTCCTTCCATGGAGCCAATGTGCTATCCATTCAGCTATCTCTCCTTGGATCCCATGCGATCTAACCTTCCAGAGCAGTTGAGATATTGGATAGAGAGTCACCTGCTGCAGACTGCTGGGCTTCTGACCTGGACCCAGCAGAGCCTGCACTGAGCACAGCTGAGCAGGTTAATAATCAGCAGTTTTCACAGCAATGTCTATCATCCTTACATCACCCTGGTGATTTGACTGAAGACTGATGATGTGGTAAATGGCCAGGGAGACTGCTTGCTGATCATTGTGAATCGTACATACCCGAAAAACCGATGCAGAGCAGAACACAGTCGATGGTCTGCAAACATTAGGACTGATCCAACCCAGCCAAGTACCTCTCCAGCCTCCTGCTTTTGATCATCTGCAAATTGTTGTTGCCTGAGCTCTCGGTGGCTTGGGTAACCTAATGGCTGCATCACCCGTGGTTGTGGAAGGTGTATTCACCTGTGAGATGATCACTGGTCTTGTTCAGCTAAGAGGAGTGCTCACATTTGCCTCCTTGTGTTACATACATGGATGGATCATTCCTTTCACTCATCCCACTGCAGCTCCCAAAAGAGCTCCATCTCAAAATATTTTGTAAGTATTGTTGAGAGTTGAGAGTTAATATGTCATCTGTGGTGAAGCTATAGAATCTCTTCCTTCTGACCTTGACTGGGGCTGAGGCTTGGCTGCTTTGGTATTGGAATTGGTCGATTTGTACCAAGGCACAGTGGAAACATTGTCTGCTTGCAATCTGGTCAAACCATACCATACATGAGTACAATCAAAACATACAACAGGTAGTGCAAAGAGAAAAATATGAGAAGAGGTCTCCACTGATGCTGGCTGCGACTCATATACATCCCCTCAATAGGAACATCAGAACCCGTGATGGACCCGGTCTTTGCTCCTGGCCGTTTGAGTTGCCGAACCAGGCTGTGTTGCAACAGGTCGATATGCTCTCTACAGTACACCTGTAGAAGATCAAGAGAGTCCTCCCTGAAATACCAAATCCCCTCACTCTTCCAAGGAAGTCAAGGGGTTGATGAGCTTTCTTTAGGATTGCATCAATGTGCTGGGTCCAGGCCAGATCTCCATAGACGTGTGCACCCAGGAACTTGAAGTTGTTGACTCTCTCTACCACTGATCCACTCATCCATCGATGAAGACAGGATTGTGGATCCTTGGCCTTCCTCTTCTCAAGTTACTAATCTATTTTGGTGGTTTTACTGGCATTGAGCAAGGTTGTTGTTGTTGTACCATTCAATCAGACAATCTTTCCCCGTAATTTATACAACAACGGTGGTGTCGTTGGCGAATTTAAAGATGGAGTTGGAACAGTCATGGACAGAGAGTGAGTAGAGTAGGGGACTGATCACACTGCCTTTCGTTGCCCCTGTGCTGATGGTTATCGTGGAGGAAGTGTTGTTGCTAATTTGTACTAATTGTGTTCTGTTGATGAGAAAGTTGAGAAGCGTTGCAGAGGGATGCGCAGAGACCCAGTTCCGTGAGCTTGATAACTAGCGTGGAGGGGATGATGGTATTGAACTGTAGTCTACAAACAACAGCCGGATGGATGTGTTTTTATTGTCCATGTGGTCCAGTGCAGAGTGAAGAGTCAGTGCGATCACATCCCCCACTGCTCTATTGTGGTGGTTGGCAAATTCCAGTGGGTTCAGGTTGTTGGTGAGGTGGAGTTGGTCTGTGCCATAACCAACCTCTCCAAGCCCTTCATCACAGATGTTAGTGCCACCAGTCAGTAGTCATTGAGGCACAGTTCCCAAACATCCAACATCCTCCAGTCGAGAGCGAATGTCCCTTTTAGCCTGTTTGATGGATTTATCAAGGTCGTATCTGCCGGCGGTATTATTGATGCCCTTTGAAGGCAGGTGGGAAGCTCAGACCTCAGTAATGAAAGGTTGAAGTTGTCTGCAAAAACCTGGCCAGTTGGTCCGTGCAGGTTTTAAGAACACGACCAGGTAGACCATCAGGTGCTTTCCTAGGGATCACGCCCCTGAAGGATCTTTTGCCGTCGTTCTCTGTGACTGTGACTGTAATACCATGAGGCCTCGGGAAGACACATCAGCGTTCGCCCGATCAAACCTGCGTGGAACGCATTGAGCTCATCTTGGAGTGATGCTTCACTGTCTGGTTTCTCCTTGTTGGAAGTGATGTTATATAAGCCCTGCCACAGTTCCCGAACATCCAACTCATCCTCCAGTCCAGAGCGGATGCCCCTTTTAGCCTGTTTGATGGACTTATCAAGGTCGTATCTGGACTTAATATATGACTCTACATTGCCAGGCTTGAATGTGTCCTCTGGTCCTCAGAAGATTAGAAAAATAGAAAATAGGTGCAGAAGGAGGCCATTTGGCCCTTTGAGCCAGCACATCCACAGGAATGAGGGAGAAAAAGGGAGTGGGTGAGGTAGGGTGGTATGGGTTACTACCTAAAATGGGAGAATTTAATGTTCTTATTGTTGGGCTGCAAGGTACCTTAGTGGAAAATGACGTGCTGTTTGTAAACCAGCATCTGTAGTTCCTGGTTTTCTGGATATTTTTCTATGCTCCTCAATTTCAAGGGACTGCCCAAAGAAGAATTTGTTTAAAAAAACACCAAGTGCTGGAGTAACTCTGTGGGTAGGTCAGGCATCATCTCTGCAAGATGTGGATTGGTTAAAAAAGCACCAAGTGCTGGAGTAACTCTGTGGGTAGGTCAGGCATCATCTCTGCAAGATGTGGATTGGTGATGTTTTACTCTCTTTTTACAATTTTTTACAATTTACAACTCTCTGGGTAAAAAAAGTTTATTCTCACCCGTTTTAAATGGCCTCCCCTTTCTTCTTAGAATGCAGATCTTGTGGTTCATCCAAGGGTTCTGGTTGGGAAACACTGGTTTTCATGGGAACACACTCCTCCACACATTTCATTGTAAAGTCATTAAAAATCATGGTATATTCAGTCAGGTCCATTGCTGAGTCCTTAAACATTGCCCAGTCTACGGACTCCGAGCAGTCCCGGAGTTGTTCCTCTGCCTCCCCATACCAGCTGTGTGCACTTCTCAGTGCTGGGGGTGTGCTCTTCAGTTGCTGCCTGTAGCAGGAAGAAGCAGCACAGCCAGGTGTGAATTCCCAAAGTGCGGGTGAGGGACGGAGTGATCGACATCTCTGATGGTGGAACAGCCTGGTCAAGGGTGTGTAATCCCCAGGTGCTGCAGGACACGTGCTGATGGGAGTTAGGGAGTGATGTCTTCAGACTGGCTTTGTTGCAGTCCCCGGCTATGATGGCAAAGGCTTCGGGGTTGAGCTGACTGGTGCTTGTTGACCACGGCGTGCAGCTCATCCACTGTCCCCACCGTTTCTGCGAGGCTTGGCTTGTTTAGCCATCAGGGATTCCCCTGCAGTCAGCAGCTGTTGCCATCGGGAGATCACAGTGAACCAATCCTTTCAATGGACTGGCAGCTTGTCAGTGACAGCACTGATCTGTGCTGTTCCTTTCATCCAAGTAAAACATAGAAACATAGAAACTAGGTGCAGGAGGAGGCCATTTGGCCCTTCGAGCCAGCACCGCCATTCATTGTGATCATGGCTGATTATCCACAGTCAGTAACCCGTGCCTGCCTTCTCCCCATATCCCTTGATTCCCCTAGCCCCTTTTAAATTCATCCAGTGAATTGGCCTCCACTGCCCTCTGTGGCAGAGAATTCCACAAATTTACAACTCCCTGGGTGAAAAAGTTTCTTCTCACCTCAGTTTTAAATGGCCTCCCCATTATTTTTAGACTGTGGCCCCTGGTTCTGGACTCCCCCAACATAGGGAACATTTTTCCTGCATCTAGCTTGTCCAGTCCTTTTATAATTTTATACGTCTCTATAAGATCCCCTCTCATCTTTCTAAACTCCAGTGAATACAAGCCCAGTCTTTCCAATCTTTCCTCATATGTGAGTCCCGCCATCCCAGGGATTAACCTGCACTGTCTCAACAGCAAGGACGTCCTTCCTTAAAGTAGTTGAGGACTGCAGTGTATGATCTGTGCTGTCGTGCAACTGGCAAAATGTCGCCACAGTGGGGCGCCATATTTTAGTGTTAGAGCATTACTGTATAGCGTTAGTTATAGAACAGTACAGCCCCGTACAGGCCTTTAGCCTCAAAATGTCTGTATTAAACATGATATCAAGACCAACTGGATCATAAGACAGAGCAGCAGAATTGGACCAGTCGGCCCAACAAGTCTGCACTGACATTAGTGGAATTCTCTGCCACAGAAGGCAGTGGAGGCCAATTCACTGGATGAATTTAAAAGAGAGTTAGATAGAGTTCTAGGCTAGCAGATTCAAGGGATATGGGGAGAAGGCAGGCACGGGTTGCTGATTGTGGATGATCAGCCATGATCACAGTGAATGGTGGTGCTGGCTCGAAGGGCCAAATGACCTCCTCCTGCACCTATTTTCTATGTTTCTATGACATTCAATCATAGTTCTATCGTTCACTCTCAACCATTCTCCTGCCTTCTCCCTGTAACCTTTGACACCCTTACTAATCAAGACCGTAATCTTTAAAAACATGCTTTAAAAATATGCAATGACCTGGCCTTCAAAGCCATCAGTGGCAACAAATTCCACCCTCTAGCTAAAGAAATTACTCCTTATCTCCATTATAAAGGTACGTCCTTTTCTGAGGCTGTACCCTCTTGTCCTAGACTCTCTCACTAGTGGAAACATCCTCTCCACATCCACTTCCTTGCATTGTTCGGTTTCAATGATGTCCCCCCACTCATCCTTCTAAACTCCAGCGAGTACAGGCCCAGAGCCACCAGTCGCTCCTCATACATCAACCCAATCATGCCCGGGATCATTCTCATTCACCTCCTCTGGACCCTCTCCAACACCAGCACATACTTCTTAGATATTTCTTTGCCCACTCTTGACTCTTTTTTAATCTTTATATATCTGAAAGAACATTTGGTGCCGTTTTCTATATTATTTGCTAGCTTACCTTTATTTTTCATCTTCTCTCCCCAAATTGCTTTTTTAGTTTAAAAGCTTCCTAATCCTCCAGCTTCCCACTAATTGCCATATTATATGCCTTCTCGTTTGCTTTTATGTTGTCTGTGACTTCCTTTGTCAGCCACAGTCTCCTCATTCTCCTCTTAGTATGTTTCTTCCTCCTTGGGATGAAAAGATCCTGCGTCATGGAGCACAGCACTGCAGGAGTGGGCCCTTCCAACAACAATGTTTGTGTTGAACATAATGCCAAGTCAAACTGATGTCATCATCCATATCCTCGATTCTCCCATATGCCTTATCTAAAAGCCTCGTAAATGCCACTATCGTTTCTGCCCATATACCTGTGTATATCTCCCACTGATCGGTTTGGATTGTTCATTGGCAAACATCTCCCTGCAAAAGTCACTGCATCTTAAACGGGAACTCTGTTGCATTCGAGTATTTTTGCCAATGTTGGCACTGGGAGTGAATGTAGGCAATGTGTTGATGTATTCTCCATCTGCTTTCAGTTTGTAGGAGCTGCCTTGTGAAATATCTGGAGGAGAACAACACATGTCCAACCTGCAGGATCGTCATTCACCAGAGTCACCCACTGCAGTACATAGGGTGAGTATCACACGCACACACTCTGCAGGGTTATCTACAGTAGTACACGGTGTGAGTATTACACATGCACACATGTAACAGGGTTACCCACTGTGTAGGTAGGAACTGCAGATGTTGGTTTACCAAAGATGGGCGGTCACGGTGGCGCAGCGGTAGAGTTGCTGCCTTACAGCGCTTGCAGCACCAGAGACCCGGGTTCCATCCTGACTAAGGGTGCTGTCTGTACGGAGTTTGTACGTTTTCCCCGTGACTAGCGTGTGTTTTTTCCGAGATCTTTGGTTTCCTCCCACACTCCAAAGACGTACAGGTTTGTAGGTTAATTGGCTTGGTGTATGTATAAATTGTCCCTAGTGTGTGTAGGACAGGGTTGATGTGTGGGGATCGCTGGTCGGCGATCCGAAGGTGGGCCGAAAGGCCTGTTTCCGCGCTGTATCTCTAAACTAAAAGATACACAAAAAGCTGGAGTAACTCAGCGGGTCAGGCAACATCTCTGGAGAAAGGGAATAGGTGGTGTTTTGGGTCGAGACCCTTCTTCAGACTGAGAGTCAGGGGAGAGGAGAGATATAGACGGTGATGCAGAGAGATATAGAACGAATGAATGAAAGATATGCAAAAAAGTCGTCTTGTTAAGCCTCATTGTCGATACTCGTCCTCACATAGGCCACATTTAACAATGGCCTTTTTCCTTTATGATCATTACACTTTAAGTTAGGATTATCAATCAGTTAAAGTAGAGGATAGAGGATAGCGGAGTCAGGGGGTATGGGGAGAAGGCAGGAACGGGGTACTGATTGAGAATGATCAGCCATGATCACATTGAATGGTTGTGCTGGCTCGAAGGGCCGAATGGCCTCCTCCTGCACCTATTGTCTATTGTTTATTGAGTATAGAAATGGTGCTGTGTATCTGTGAATCTGTATCATGAACACAAGCTGGAGTATCTGCACTTGGCAAAGCCACTCCCTCCATGTTCCAGGACTCTGAAATGGACAGAGCTGCCACAGGTTGAATAAATGTTGGTGCTTCCAAACAATTATATTTGTACAATAACCCTGCGTTAACTCACTCCCGAAACCAAGTCAGAATGCATAGGTGAATGCTTTCAGCTTTTAAATACTTCTCATTTGTTAATTACTCTTATTCTGACCCTCTGATGTCTACTTCTATGACATTTGATTAATTTTGTATCATTGGCTCTTTTCTAATTGAATAGTTGGGCTAAGATTTTTATTCCCTGGGATATCCCTAGTTTAAGTGAAACTTTTAAGATCTGGTTCAGTCCAAATTATGGTTTAATGAGTCTTTTCCCCCTTGTCGAAAGCTGCTGTTTCATTGTCCAATTTCAGGAGCTCTGTGACCTAGTGGCCACCTGAGAGTGGGTGAGACTGCATTTAGAACATTGTGTTCAGTCTGGGCACCGTGTTATCGGAAAGATATTGTCAAGCTTGAAAGGGTTCAGAAAAGATTTACGAGGATGTTGCCAGGACTAGAGGGTGTGTGCTACAGGGAGAGGTTGAGTAGGCTGGGACTCTATTCCATGGAGCACAGGAGGATGAGGGGAGATCTTATAGAGGTGTACAAAATCATGAGAGGAATAGATCGGGTAGATGCAGTCTTTTACCCAGAGCAGGGGAATCGAGGACCAGTGGACATAGGTTCAAGGTGAAAGGGAAAAGATTTAATAGGAATCCGAGGGGTAATGTTTTTACACAGAGGGTGGTGGGTGTATGGAACAAGCTGCCAGAGGAGGTAGTTGAGGCTGGGACTATCCCATCATTTAAGAAACAGTTGGACAGGTCCATGGATAGGACAGGTTTGGAGGGGTATGGACCAAGCGCAGGCAGGTGGGACTGGGGTAGCTGGGACATTGTTGGCCGGTGTGGGCAAGTTGGGCCGAAGGGCCTGTTTCCACACTGTATCACTCTATGACTCTATCTATGAGAGTGGTGCTATGAATCCCTCTACATTCTGCATCATGAGCTAGGCTGGAAGTCAACGAGACCATTCATTCTACAATGTCACATCTATGAAAGGAGGTTTGGCGTCCAAGCTGATGTGGAAAGCGTGTCCAGCTGAGGCCCTGTGTGTTGGACATTAATGCTCCCATTCTTTGGATGAAGGCTTGGGGAGTTCCCATTTAATCCACCACCTCTGTCACTCACATCTGTTCCACGGCCAGTTACCGCTGCTGTTGTGGTTGTCTACCCTGCAAAAAGAATTTAACATTTAACAGAATTTACAAGGATAGGAAAAGTTCAGAGGGATATGGGCCTAATGCGACAGGTGGGACTGCTGTAGACAGGGCATCTTCGTCGGCATGGGCGGGTTGGGCCGAAGGGCCTGTTCTGTATGAATCTACACTGATGAGCCAAAACATTATGACCACCTGCCTAATAAGCTTGTTGGTCCTCTATGTGCTGCCAAAACAGCGCCGACCCGCCGAGACATGGACTCTACAAGACCCCTGAAGGTGTCCTGTGGTATCTGGCACCAAAACATTAGCAGCAGATCCTTTAGCAGCACCTCACAAGCCTTGCCGTTTCAGAGATGCTCTGACCCAGTCGTCTGGCCATAACAATTTGGCCCTTGTCAAAGTCGCTCAAGTCTTTGCTCCTGCCCATTTCTCCTGCATCCAACACATCAACTTCAAGAACTGACTGTTCACTTGCTGCCTAATATATCCCACCCCTTGACAGCTGCCATTGTAACAAGATAATCAATGTTATTCACTTCACCTGTCAGTGGTCATAATGTTTTGGCTCATCGGAGTATAACTCCAAGTATTTTATTGGCCATGAGTCCTTTCTAAAAGTTTTGAAAGGCAAGATGTAAATGTATTCTTTGGTCTTTAATGATATAACTGGCAGCTAAGGTTTTGCACAGTGTGCCATATTGTGGTGACCTGCTCCTTACATCAGCGTACTGTGTAAGTACATCTGAGCAGGGGGGATAGCTTCACTCAGCCACCTGCTCAGCCCTGCCTAATGAATGAACGTTATTAGCCGAGAGATTCACAAAGCAGGTTTACTCGCCACTCACCTGGTGACAAGCACCCTTTAAGTAAGGGCGGCACGGTGGCGCAGCAGTAGCGCAGCGGTAGAGTTGCTGCCTTACAGCGAATGCAGCGCCGGAGACCCGGGTTCCATCCCGACTACGGGTGCTGTCTGTACGGAGTTTGTACCTTCTCCCCGTGACCTGCGTGGGTTTTCTCTGAGATCTTCGGTTTCCTCCCACACTCCAAAGACGTGCAGGTATGTGGGCTAATTTGCTTGGTAAATGTAAACATTGTCCCTAGTGGGTGTAGGATAGTGTTAAAGTGCAGGGATCGCTGGTCGGCGCGGACCCAGTGGGCTGAAAGGGCCTGTTTCCGCGCTGTATCTCTAAACTAAACTAAATGGGTGGGCTGGGTTGAGCCAGCTGTCAGTGGTTCAGGCAGTATCTGCAGAGGAAATGAGCAGACTTTTACATGTTGTTGTACCTGCCCCAACTACTTCCTCTGGCTAAAGATGGTCCGTTTCAATATGTGGCAAAGAAGCTGGTTGAGGAGGAGGGTTCAGATACATGGATTATTGGGCTCTCTTCCTGGGCAGAGATGACCTCATATAGTCACACAACGTGATGAACTCTGAACTACACAGCAGGTAAACAAGCCTTTCGGCCCAACTTGCCCATTCCGACCAACAAGTATCCATATCCTCCATCTATATACTAAAACTTTTGTTTCTTTGTTTGTTCCTGAACTACAGCCGAAACGGTACACGATAGCACGACAATGTTAGGCCCACCTTACTCGCCGTTGTCCCTTTAGTGCTAATGGAAGAAATTTCATTGAAATCGGTGTTATATTTTTTAAGTTATTCACATTTAAAAGTTTAAATCTATCTCCTAGGGAGGGAGGGAGGGGGGTGGTGGGAGGGAGGGGGGTGGTGGGAGGGAGGGGGGTGGTGGGAGGGAGGGGGGTGGTGGGAGGGAGGGGGGTGGTGGGAGGGAGGATAAGGGGGATTGAGGGTGATGGAGGGGAAGGGGGGAGGGGGTGAAGGGGAGGGATTAGGAGGGGCAGGGGAGAGGGAAGGGGATGGAGGGAGGGGGAGAGGGGAGGGGGGAAGTGAGGGGGGAGAGGGTGCTGCACCAATGCAGGAGCAATTTAGGCCCAATGGGTCCACTTGGTCTATATCCTCTAAACGTGTCCTATCCATGTAGCTGTCTAAATGCTTCTTAAACATTTTGATAGTACATGCCTCAACTACCTCCTCCGGAAGCTCGTTCCATACATCCACTTACCTTTGTGTGAGAGAGTTACCCATCAGATTCCTATTAGATCTCCCCCCCCCCCCCCATCTTAAACTTACATCCTCTGGTTCCCCTACTCTGAGAGAGAGACTCTGTGCATCAACCCGATCTATTTCTCTCATGTTTTTGTACACCTCTAAGGTCATCCCTCATCCTCCTGCGCTTCATGGAATAGAGTCTTAACCTGCTCAGCCTCTCCCTGTTGCTCAGGCCCTTGAGTCTTGGCAACATTCTTGTAAATCTCTTCACCTTTTCCAGCTTGACAACATCTTTCCTATAACATTGGGACATTGGCACCAGTATTGTGAAAGGAGGGAGGGGTCTCTGGCGCTGTAAGGCAGCAACTCTACTGCTGCACCACTGAGAGAGATAGAGAGGGATGGAGGAGTGCGCTAGTGATCAGGGAGACTGTCCTAGAGAGAGAGAGAGAGAGAGAGAGAGAGGTGGAGGAGTGCGCTAGTGATCAGGGAGACTGTCACAGCGGCACGCAGAGAGGACATACTGGAGGTATCACAAAATGCTGGAGTAACTCAGCGGGTCAGGCAGCATCTCAGGAGAGTAGGAATGGGTGATGTAGGGGGCGGGACAAAGATAGGATGTAGTTGGAGACAGGAAGACAGTGGGAGAACTGGGAAGGGGGAAGGGAAAGATAGTTCCTCTGTCACTTCAGATAGCTCCTCTGTCCCTCTCTTTCCCCTCCCCCTTCCCAGTTCCCCCACTGTCTTCCTGTCTCCACCTACATTCTATCTTTGTCCAGCCCCGTCCCCTGTCATCAGTCTGAAGAAGGGTCTCGACCTGAAACGTCACCCATTCCTTCTCTCCAGAGATGCTGCCTGACCTGCTGAGTTACTCCAGCATTTTGTGATACCTTTGATTTGTACCAGCATCTGCAGTTATTTTCCGACAGGACACACTGGAGGGCTCGTCCGCTGAGGTGAGCTCAAAAATAAAAAAGGTGGCATCACTCTGTGATTGTACTACTGCAAACAGGAGATCAAGGAACAGATGTGCAGGTGGATTATCGAAAGATGTAAAAGCAACAGGGTTACCATAGTGGGTGACTTTGACTTCCCCAATGTCCATACAAATGAGGACAATATTGGTCACGTTGTGGACTTCACAGAAGCATTTATTTCCTGGAAGTGGATATAAAGAGGCAAAAGCTCATAATATATTAAAGTTTAAAAAAGATTGCAGATGCTGGAAGCCTGAGCTAAAAGCAGGGAATGCTGGGAGCAGTGACCAAGTCAGCAGCTTCTGTGCAGAACCAAACAGCGGTAACATTTCATCGGCTCTCCGTCAGCCATTGTCTTTCCGCAGAAGCTGCCCGACGTGCTGAGTGTTTCCAGCATTTTCTGTTTTTATTTTATAAATTCCCCATGTTATCGTGCACTGCATGGATGCACTGTGAGGGTGTTCCTGTGCTGCACTGTTCTGTGAAGATGTTGAGAACATTTGTGGTGACCATTCTCTGGGACGAGGCAGAGATGGCACAGAACAGGCCCTCCACCCACCTCATCAAGCTTTCATTTTTTACACGTATTCAACCCAAACCCAAACCACCTTATTCTCCACACATCCCAATCAGCCCCCCTCACCCATTCCAAATTAGAGTATTAATTTACACACTAGTGGAACTTACACCTGCCCATTAAACTACCAACTTACACCGCCTGTTAACCTACCGACTCACCCGCCTGTTAACCTACCGACTCACACCATCCTGTTAACCTACCGACCCGCCTGTTAACCTACCGACTCACCCGCCTGTTAACCTACCGACTCACCGTCTGTTAACCTACCGACTCACACCATCCTGTTAAGCTCCCGACTCACACCATCCTGTTAACCTACCGACTCACCCGTCTGTTAACCTACCGACTCACCCATCTGTTAACCTACCGACTCACCCGTCTGTTAGCCTACCGACTCACACCATCCTGTTAAGCTCCCGAATCACACCATCCTGTTAACCTACCGACTCACCCGCCTATTAACCTTCCGACTCACCCATCTGTTAACCTACCGACTCACACCATCCTGTTAACCTACCGACTCACACCCGCCTGTTAACCTACCGACTCACCCGTCTGTTAACCTACCGACTCACACCCGCCTGTTAACCTACCGACTCACACCATCCTGTTAACCTACCGACTCACGGTGGCGCAGCGGTAGAGTTGCTGCATTACAGCGAATGCAGCTCCGGAGACCCGGTTTCCATCCCGACTACGGGTGCTGTCTGTACGGAGTTTGTACGTTCTCCCCGTAACCTGCGTGGGTTTTCTCTGAGATCTTCGGTTTCCCCCCACACTCCAAAGACGTGCAGGTTTGTAGGTTAATTGGCTTGGTAAATGCAAAAATTGTCCCTAGTGGGTGTAGGATAGTGTTAATGTGCGGGGATCGCTGGTCGGCGCGAACCCGGTGGGCCGAAAGGGCCTGTTTCCGCACTGTATCTTTAAACTAAACTAAACCATCCCGTTAACCTACTGACTGCCGAACGTCAGGATGTGCTTGGAAACCAGAGCACACAGAAGAAACCTACAAGGTCACAGAAAGAACGTGCAAATCCACACAGGTATCACAGGACTGGAGCCGGGTGGCTGGAGCTGTGAGGCAGCTGCATCACTAGCTGCACCACTGTGCAACACACCCAAGTCACTCAAAATACCAGTGCATAAAACTTTACATTCCGTAACTGCTGCAAGAGTAAATGACTGAAAGTAGAGCTTCACACTGCAATTATTAACTAGCGATATATGGATCACTCATTAATCATTGAATCTTTGCACAAACTTAAACTGTTACGTTTGGTCATACAGTGCGGGAACAGGCCCTGCGGCCTAACTTGCCCACACCAACGAGCATCCCCCATCAACACTAGTCCCATCGGCCTACATTTGGCCCATATCCCTCTAAACCTTTCCTATCCATGTATCTGTCTAAATGTTTTTTTAATCATTGTGATAGTACCTGCCTCAACTACCTCCTCTGGCATATCACTCCACACCCTTTGTGTAAAAAATAAAGTTGCCCCTCAGTTTCCTATTAAATATTTCTCCCTTCACCTTAAACCTGTGTCCTCTGGTTCTTAGTTGCACCCCACTGGTAAAAGACTGTGTGTTTACTCCCTGATGATTTTATACATCATGCTCCTGTGCTCCATGGACCTAGCCCTACTCACAGTCCGACCCTGCTCAAAACTGGGTGGTTTTGCAGATAGTGAAGATGGTTGTGAAAAATTGCAGCAGGATCTTGATCAATTGGCCAAGTGGGCTGAGGAATATCATATCATATCATATACATACAGCCGGAAACAGGCCTTTTCGGCCCTCCAAGTCCGTGCCGCCCAGTGATCCCCGCACATTAACACTATCCTACACCCACTAGGGACAATTTTTACATTTACCCAGCCAATTAACCTACATACCTGTACGTCTTTGGAGTGTGGGAGGAAACCGAAGATCTCGGAGTAAACCCACGCAGGTCACGGGGAGAACGTACAAACTCCTTACAGTGCAGCACCCGTAGTCAGGATCGAACCTGAGTCTCCGGCGCTGCATTCGCTGTAAAGCAACAACTCTACCGCTGCGCTACCGTGCCGCTGGTTGATGGAATTTAATACAGAGAAATGTGAGGTGCTCGTGGACTGCTGGTCGGAACGGACTTGGTGGGCTGAAGGGCCTGTTTCCACACTGTATCTCTGAAATCTTCATCTCTGACACTTCCTTCACATGCCAAGTGTGAAGAGTGTTTGATTGTCAACGGAATAATGAAATTCTTACCTGCAGCAGTTTAACAGGCACATAAAAACAATAACACACAGATAAATATATAATAATCAGTAATACAATAAATTGATAAACTTAATCAACACATTGTGGGCTGTTTCTGTGCTGTACTGTGATAATAGGTATCTAATCAAATCATCTATATCAATGATTTGGATAAGAACATGCATGGCAAGATTAGCATGTTTGCTTGTGATACAAAAGTGGGTGGTTTTGCAGATAGTGAAAATGGTTGTGAAAAATTGCAACAGGATCTGGATCGATTGGCCAGGTGGGCTGAGGAATGGTTGATGGAATGTGAGGTGTTGCATTTTGGGAAGTCTAACATGGGCAGGACCTAAGTAGGGCTCTGGGGAGTGTTGTACAGCATAAGAGTGCAGATGCAGGTAGATCGGGTGGTCAAAAAAACTTTTGGCACATTGGCCTTCATCAGTCAGAGTATTGAATATAGAAGTTGGGAGGTCATGTTGCAGTTATATAGATGTTGGTGAAGCGGCACTTAGAGTATTGTGTTCTGTTCTGGGCACCATGTTATAGGAAAGATGTCGTCAAGCTGGAAAGGGTAGAGAGACGATTTACGAGGATGTTGCCAGGACTAGAGGGTCTGAGCTTTTTTTTAGAAACACAGTGCGCAAGCAGGCTCTTTCAGCCCACGGGTCCACGCCGACCAGCAATCCCCGCACATTAACACTATCCTACACCCACTAGTGACAACTTTTACCTTTTACCAAGCCAATTAACCTACATACTTGTACGTCTTTGGAGTGTGGGAGGAAACCGAAGATCTCGGAGAAAACCCACACAGATCACGGGGAGAACGTACAAACTCCGTACAGACAGCACCCATAAGTCGGGATGGAACTCGGGTGTCCAGCACTGCATTATAGAGGTGTATAAGATCATGAGAGGAATAGATTGGGTAGATGCACAGAGTCTCTTGCCCAGAGTAGGGGAATCGAGAACCAGAGGACATAGGTTTAAGGTGAAGGGGAAAAGATTTAATAGGAATAAGATTTCATACAAAGGGTGGTGGATGTATGGAACAAGCTGCCCGAGGAGGTAGTTGAGACAGGGACTATCCCAACATTTAAGAAACAGTTAGGCAAGTACATGAATAGGACAGATTTGGAGGGATTGAGGAATGCAGTGGAACAGAGGGATCTGGGAATAACTGTGCATTGTTCCCTGAAGGTGGAATCTCATGTGGATAGGGTGGTGAAGAAGGCGTTTGGTATGCTTGCCTTTATAAATCAGAGCATCGAATATAGAAGTTGGGATGTAATGTTGAAATTGTACAGGGCATTGGTGAGGCCGAATCTGGAGTATGGTGTGCAGTTCTGGTCGCCAAATTATAGGAAGGATGTCGACAAAATGGAGAGGGTACAGAGGAGATTTACTAGAATGTTGCCTGGGTTTCAGCACTGAAGCTACAGAGAGAGGTTGAACAGGTTGGGACTTTATTCTTTGGAGCGTAGAAGGTTGAGGGGGGACTTGATAGAGGTTTTTTAAATTTTAAGAGGGACGGACAGAGTTGACGTGGGTAGGCTTTTCCCTTTGAGAGTGGGGAAGATTCCAACAAGGGGACATAACTTCAGAATTGAGGGACAAAAGTTTAGGGGTAACATGAGGGGTAACTTCTTTACTCAGAGGGTGGTGGCTGTATGGAATGGGCTTCCGGTGGAAGTGGTGGAGGCAGGCTCGATTTTATTATTTAAGAGTAAATTGGATAGGTATATGGATAAGAGGGGATTAGAGGGTTATGGTCTGAGAGCAGGTAGATGAGACTAGGTCAGAGAGAGTGGTCGGCGTGGACTGGTAGGGCCGAACGGGCCTGTTTCCGTGCTGTAGTTGTTATATGGTTATATGGTTATATGGTTATATGGATATGGACCAAATGCTGGCAGGTGGGACTAGTGTAGCTGGGTAGCTGGGGCATGTTGGCCGGTGTGGGCAAATTGGGCCGAAGGGCGTGTTTCCACGCTGTATTACTCTATGACTCCATGCCTATAGACCTAACCTCTCCCTATAGCTCATGCCCTTGTGTCCTGGCAACATCTTAAATGTTCAACTCGTAAATCTTCTCTGCACTCTCTCCAGTTTAATGATAGCCTTCCTATAGCAGAATGACCAAAACTGAACACAATCCTCCATTTGTAGCCTTACCACATTTTGTACAACTATAATGTCCCAACTTCAATACTCAATACCCTGATTGATGAAGGCCAATATACCAAAAGCCTTGACCACCCTATCTACCTGTGACACCACTGTCATGGAACCATTTACCTGCACTCCTAGATCCCTTTGCTATGCAACACTTCCCAGGGGCCGATTCCTCAGCCTACTTACCAAACTGATCCTATTGTAATTTTTGATAACCATCTTCACTGAGTACGATACCACCTTTTGTTCTTTCATTGTTATTTACCACATGCTTAGATTGGTACAATTAACAGTACAACGTAGACTGCTGATGCCTCTTTGAAGCCGTTGCCCAGTTTGCCCCATTCTTGCTCTTTATCTGTAGCTGTGCAGTTTTGTCACCTTTAGTATTTTAGTCACCATCACAGCATAAAAACAATCCTCTGGATATCCCCCCTGGGTCTTCCACCAATTTTCTCAAGTCTACGTCTTAGAGTACTGGAGCCCACGAGAGAGAAGGCAATTTTGGATTTAGTGTTGTCTAATGAACCAGATTTAATAAGGGAACTTAAGGTAAAGGAACCTCTTTAGTGACCATAATATGATACGTTATAATCTGCAATTTGTGAGGGAGAAGGTGAAATTAGAAGTGTCAGTGTTGCAGTTGAACAAAGGGGACTATGAAGGCATGAGAGAGGAGCTGGCCACGGTTGACTGGAAAAGGATCCGAGCAGGAATGACGGTGGAACAGTAATGGCAGGAATTCCTGGGCATAATCCAGAAGATGCAGGATCATTTCATTTCAAAGAGGAAGAAAGATATAAGAGCAATCGTGACTGACAAGGGAAGTTAGGGATGGAATAAAACTAAAAGAAAAAGTGTATAACATAGCAAAGAGTAGCGGGAAGCCAGAGGATTGGGGAAAACTGTCAAAGAACAACAGTAGGTAACAAAAAGGGCAATACAGGGTGAAAAGATGAAGTACGAGGGTACGCTGGTCAAGAATATAAAGAGGGATAGTAAAAGCTTCTTCAGATATGTTAAAAGAAAAAGATTAGTAAAGACAAATGTGGGTCCCTTGAAGGCAGAAACAGGTGAAATTATTATGGGGAACAATGAAATGGCAGAAGAGTTGTACAGGTACTTTGGTTCTGTCTTCACTAAGGAAGACACAAACAATCTCCCAGATGTACTAGAGGACAGAGGATCTAGGGAGACAGAGGAACTGAAAGAAATTTGCATTTGGGGAGAAATAGTATTGGGTAGACTGAAGGCTGATAAACCCCAGGGCCTCAAGGTACTCAAGGAGGTGGCTCTAGAAATCGTGGACGCATTGGTGATCATTTTCCAATGTTCCATAGATTCAGGATCAGTTCCTGTGGATTGGATGGTAGCTAATGTTATCTGACTTTTCAAGAAAGGAGCGAGAGAGAAAACGGGGAATTACAGACCAGTTAGCCTGACATCGGTGGTGGGGAAGATGCTGGAGTCAATTATTAAAGAGGTAATAACGGCGCATTTAGATAGCAGTACAAGGATTGGTCCAAGTCAGCATGGATTTATGAAGAGGAAATCATGTTTGACTAATTTTCTGGAATTTTTTGAGGATGTGACAAGTAAAATGGATGAAGGAGAGCCAGTGGATGTAGTGTATCTGGACTTTCAGAAAGCCTTTGATAAGGTCGCACACAAGAGATTAGTGGGCGAAATTAGAGGACATGGTGTTGGGGGTAGGGTGTTGACATGGATAGAGAATTGGTTGGCAGACAGGAAACAAAGAGTAGGAATAAACGGGTCATAGAGTCATAGGGTCCTTTTCAGAATGGCAGGCAGTGGCGAGTGGAGTGCCGCAAGGTTCGGTGTTGGGGCCGCAACTATTTACAATATATATTAATGACTTAGATGATAGAATTAAAAGTAACACTAGCAAATTTGCAGATGACACAAAGCTGGGTGGCAGTGTGAACTGCGAAGAGGATGTTAGGAGGTTGCAGGGTGCCTTGGACAGGTTGAGTGAATGGGCAGATGCATGGCAGATGCAGTATAATGTACTGTAGATAAATGTGACGTATCACAAAATGCTGGAGTAACTTAGCGGGTCAGGCAGCATCTCTGGAGAGAAGGAATGGTGACGTTTCGGGTCGAGACCCTTCTTCAGACTGATGTCAGGGGGGTGGGACAAAGGATATAGGTGGAGACAGGAAGACAGTGGGAGAACTGGGAAGGGGGAGGGGAAGAGAGGGACAGAGGAACTATCTGACACCTCCCCCCTCGACTCCATCCAAGGACCCAAACAGCCTTTCCAGGTGAGGCAGAGGTTCACCCGTACCTCCTCCAACCTCATCAATTGTCAACTTCTCTACATCGGCGAGCAAACGCAGGCTCGGCGATCGTTTCACTCAACACCTTCGCTCGGTCCGCCTTAACCAGCCTGATCCCCCGGTGGCTGAGCACTTCAACTCCCACTCCCAGTCTGACCTTTCTGTCAGTGGCGTCCTCCATTGTCATAGTGAGGCCCACCGCAAATTGGAGGAACAGCACCTCATATTTCACTTGGGCAGCTTACAGCCCAGCGGTATGAACATTGACTTCTCCAACTTTAGATAGTTCCACTTCCCCTCCCCCTTCCCAGTTCTCCCACTGACTTCCTGACTCCACCTATATCCTTTCTTTGTCCCGCCCCTCCCTGACATCAGTCTGAAGAAGGGTCTCGACCCAAAACGTTACCCATTCCTTCTCTCCAGAGATACTACCTGACCCGCTGAGTTTCTCCAGCATTTTGTGATACCTTCAATTTGTACCAGCACATGCAGTTATCTTCCTACGTAGATAAATGTGAGGTTATCCAAAAACAAGGAGGCAGATTATTATCTCAATGGTGTCAGGTTAGGTAAGGGGGAAGTGCAAGGAGTCCTGGGTGTCCTTGTACACCAGTCACTGAAAGTAAGCATGCAGGTACAGCAGGCAGTGAAGAAAGCTAATAATGGCATGTTGGCCTTCATAACGAGAGGATTTGAGTATGGGAATAAAGAGGTTCTTCTGCAGTTGTACAGGGCCCTGGTGAGACCGCACCTGGAGTACTGTGTGCAGTTTTGGTCTCCTAGTTTGAGGAAGGACGTCCTTGCTATTGAGGCAGCGCAGCTGTTCCTCCTGTTAGTGTGTCAATGGAGGAGGCTCAGAAAAGGACCGTCAGCGTGGGAATGGGAAGGGGAGTTAAAAAGGCTGGCAACTGGGAGATCCAGCAGGCCTCGTTAGACTGAGTGCGCTTTTGGTGAAGTAGTCGGCGAGTCTACTCGTGGCGTCGCCGATGTAAAGGAGGCCTCATCTGGAACACCAACTGCAGTAGATGAGGTTAGAGGAGGTGCACATGAGCCTCTGCCTCACCTGGAGGGACTGCTGGGGCCCCGGGGAGGAGGTGTGCGGTTGCAGGGGAAAGTACCTGGGGAGGGGGTGGTGTATGTGGGAAGGGATGAGAGATCCAAGGAGTTGCAGAGGGAGCGGGTCTCTGCGGAAGGCGGAAAGGAATGGAGATGGGAAGATGTCACTGGTTGTGTGATCACGTTAGAGATGATGGAAATGTCAGAGGATGATGTGTTGGATGTGGAGGCTGGTTAGGTGAAAGGTGAAGACCAGGGGAACTCCATCTGAAGAAGGGTCTTGACCCGATACGTCACCTATCCCGTTTCTCCAGAGATGCTGTCTGACCTGCTGAGTTACTGCAGCATTTTGTGTCTATCCAGAACTCTTATCTCTGTTCTTTCTGGAGGGAGGGGGGGGGGAAACATGAGCAGAACTACGGGGCATGGAGGAGATGGAGGTGAGGGATCTATCTATGACAGCAGTGGGGGGGGGGGGGGGGGGGGGAACCGTGTTTACTAACGAAAGAGGACATCTCGGATCTCCTTGAATGGAGATTTTTTCTTGGGAGCAGTTGCGGAAAAGATGGAGAAATTGGGAGAAGAGGATGGTGTCTTTGCCAGAGATAGCAAAGATGGCATGAGGTGTAGTCCAGATAACTGTGGGAGTCTGTAGGTTTGTAGTAGGGTTACAGTAGGGTGCCGAGTTACTCCAGTACTTTGGGTCTTTTTTTGTAAACCAGCATCTGCTGTTCCTTGATTTTTTACATTCTCCCCTTAACCTTCTCTGTCGGAGACGTCAATGATTTGCTGTAATAGTCAACCTCTAATATCACCCTGTTACTGGGAGGGCAGTTTGGAAACGTTAGTACTTTATGTGAAGACAACTATTATATGATACTCTTTCATGGATTTCTTAGGCACGACCGTACAATGCAAGATATTGTCTACAAACTGGTGCCCGGGCTCCAAGAAGGTCAGTGATCACCTTTCCATTGTCTCACACATGAGGTTGTACCTCTTTGGCAAGAAGGAACAAAGGACATAAACAGTGGAGGGATGATGGGGAGCGGGGTGTGAGAAGAGGGTGGGGGGACGGGGAGCAGAGGGAGGGGGGATGGGGGTTGATGGAGAGCATGGTGAGAGGAGGGAGAGGGACGGGGTGCGAGGAGGGTGAGGGACGGGGGGGGAGTGGGGTGAGAGGAGGGTGGGGGGGGGGGAAGTCGGGTGAGAGGAGGGTGGGAGGACGGGGTGAGGAGGGTGGGGAGATGGGGGGAGTGGGGTGAGAGGAGGGTGGGGGGACGAGGGGAATCAGGGCGGGAGGGAGAATTAGGTGGGATGGTTGGGCAGTGGTTGGGGGGTCAGGGTGGGGGGGGTTGGGCAGTGGGTTGGGTGGTGATGGGGGAACGGGACGGGCAGGGGTCAGGACGATCGGGGCGGGCAGGGGTTGGGGTGGGGCAGTAAGGGCCGGGGGGGCAGAGCTGGAGGGAGGGCTAAGGGCAGTAAGGGACAGGGGGGCCAGCAGAGCCGTAGGGAGGGGTAGGGGCAGTAATGGACGGGGGGGGGGGGGGGGGGGCAGAGCTGGAGCGGTAGGGGCAGTAAGGGACAGAGGGGGGAGGGGACAAGGGGGGATAAAAGGGAAACGGACGGGAATAGGTCTGACACCCATTCTCAATCTCTGTCTTCAAAACGGGACAGACTACCGACTGAGGACCACTGCAAACCCACTGACTCACACGTTCACCTTGACTACACCTCCTCCCACTCTGCCTCTTGCAACCTTTACTTTCAATTTCTCCATCTCTGCAGCATCTGCTCCCAAGATGAGGTTTCCATTCCAGTCCATCAGGGGTGTCCACCTTCTGCAAACCATTTTCATTCCCATTCGCATTCCCACACTGACCTTTCTGTCCAGGGCCTCCATCATGGCCACATGCAAACTGGAGGAACAGTACCTCAGATTCATAGAAACATGGAAACATAGAAAATAGGTGCAGGAGGAGTCCATTTGGCCCTTCGAGCCAGCACCACCATTCATTGTGATCATGGCTGATCGTCCACAATCAGTAACCCGTGCCTGCCTTCTCCCCATATCCCTTGATTCCACTAACCCCGAGAGCTCTATCTAATTCTCTTTTAAATTCATCCAGTGAATTGGTCTCCACTGCCTTCTGTGGCAGAGAATTCCACAAATTCACAACTCTCTGGGTGAAAAAGTTCATTCTCACCTCATTTTTAAATAGCTTCCCCTTTATTCTTAGACTGTGGCCCCTGGTTCTGGACTCCCCCAACATTGGGAACATTTTTCCTGCATCTAGCTTGTCCAGTCCTTTTATAATTTTATATGTCTCTATAAGATCCCCTCTCATCCTTCTAAACTCCAGTGAATACAAGCCCAGTCTTTCCAATCTTTCCTCATATGACAGTCCCGCCATCCCGGGGATTAACCTGGTGAACCTACGCTGCACTGCCTCAAAGGCAAGGACGTCCTTCCTCAAATTAGGAGACCAAACCTGCACACAATACTCCAGATGTGGTGTATTGTGTGCAGTTTTGGTCTCCTAATTTGGTCTCCTAACTTGGTTAGCTTCTGACCTAATGGAACGAACATTGAATTTTCCAATTTATAGTAATACCCCCCTTCCCTTTCCTGTGCTTCTCCCACCTCAGTGCACATACATTGCTCTTACCACCTCACAGCCACCCTGCCTGCTCCTTTCCCCTGCACCTAGGGGTGCCAACTATCTAATTCCCAAATAAGGGACAAGGTGATGTCACCGCCCCATGCCATGTGACCTCACCCAGCCAACGGCCACGTGCTCCCGCTCCGCCAATGGCGGCGCCTGGAGCTCCGGGCCTAAGCTGTCCGAGCCTACAGCGTCCGGGCCTACAGTACCCGGGCCTACAGCGCCCCCCGGGCCTAATACAGGACAAGGACGGTCCCGTACGGGACAAACCAATTTAGCCCAAAATATGGGATGTCCCGGCTAATACGGGACAGTTGGCAACCCTACCTCCACCATATGCCCATCTCATATCCTCAGCTCCCCGATTTCCCTTTTATCCCACCTTTTTTCACTCTCCCTGTCCCCTTCTACCCATACCCCTCCCTCCAGCTTTACATTTAATTTCTCCTCGCCTTACCTGAAGTGTCCTGACTCAAAATGTCTCCATTCCTACCACAGATGCTGCCTGACCTGCTGAGTTCCTCCAGCATTTTGTGTTTTGCTCATAGCTGCATGGATCAAGTTCAGTCCTAATCCCGTGGTGCTGTCTGTGTGGAGTTTGCATATTCACCCTTGTGATATCATGGGTCACCTCTTGGTGCTCCAAATTCCTCCACATCCCAAAAAATACGTGGGTCAGTTGGTTAATTGGACACTAAATTGTCACTAGAGTCATGGAATCTGAAGGCATTTTGTAGAAATTTGGGGGAATGAAATAGGATTACAATAAATGTACGCAGGGTGGTTGATGCAGACTCGGTGGGCCGAAGGACCTGTTTCAGTGCTGCACGACTGTCTTTATCATTACTTCCACCATTGATCGATCTCAGACATGCCGAGGAATGGTAGGGAAATTAAAAAACAGAAAATCCACTGCAGACTCAGATCAGTTTATTACTAGACAATAGGTGCAGAAGTAGGCCATTCGGCCCCTCACGCCAGCACCACCATTCACTGATCATGGCTGATCATCCACAATCAGTACCCCGTTCCTGCCTTTTCCCCATATCTTTAAGAGCTCTATCTAACTCTCTCTGGAAAGCATCCAGGGAATTGGCCTCCACTGCCTTCTGAGGCAGAGAGTTCCACAGCTTCACAACTCTGAGTGAAAATGTTTTTCCTCATCTCCGTTCTAAATGTCCTACTCCTTATTCTTAAACTGTGGCCCTTGGTTCTGGACTCCCCCAACATCGGGAACGTTTCCTGCCTTTAGCGTGCCCAAACCCTTAATAATCTTATATGTTTCAATAAGATCCCCTCTCATCCTTCTAAATTCCAGTGTATACAAGCCCGGTCGCTCCAGTCTTTCAACATACAACCAACACCAGGATGCCATGAAATCCATTGTTCACATGAAGCTCTTAAACAGTAAATACAGTAATGACCGTTACAACAAATAAATGCCACGGCACAACAGCAGAACGGTGCAAAGATTGCAGTGTAACCGTTGTGTACGTGGCAGCATCTGGGGAAGAAGGTGTGAAAGGGGTGATAGTCTTGGAGTTGGCTAGCAGTGGGGATGAAGCTATTCTTAAATCTGATGTTCCATTCAGTAGCTGAAACTTAGAAAATAGGTGCAGGAGGAGGCCATTCAGCCCCTCGAGCCAGCACCGCCATTCATTGTGATCATGGCTGATCATCCACAATCAGTAACCAGTGCCTGCCTTCTCCCCATATCCCTTGATTCCGCTAGTCCCCAGAGCTCTATCTAACTCTCTTAAATCTTTCCAGTGAATTGGCCTCCACTGCCCTCTGTGGCAGAGAATTCTACAGATTCACAACTCTCTGGTGAAAAAGCTCCTTGTTAACTCAGTTTTAACTATACATAGATAGTAAGTTGCATTCTCCCAGCTTTTACCTCTGCTGGTTCTGAGTTCGTACCTACGCTCTACATTTGGAGGCAGGAAATCAGGAGCAGGAGGAGGCCTTCCAGTCATGCTGTGCCATTTGGTCCCTTCATTGTCAGCATCCAGGATCAGCACCCTCTTCCAGATTCTCCCGATATTTAACTCACTCCCTGTTGTACATATTTACATATTGAATGATTTGCTTCCAGCTGCTTTCTGTGGTCAAGAATTCCTCAGGTTCTCCACAGTGGTAAAGAAATTCCTCCTCAGCTCAGACCTACGGGACGGACTGCTTTAGACGGTCACCCCCCTCCTGGAACTCAGAACAGTACAGCACAGGAATAGGCCCTTCAGCCCACAATGCCTGTGCCCAACATGATGCTAGGACCAACTCTAAGAGGGCTGTTCCCCTTGAAGCAGAGGAGGTAGAACAGTAGAAACATAGAAACATAGAAAATAGGTGCAGGAGTAGGCCATTCGGCCCTTCGAGCCTGCACCGCCATTCAATATGATCAAGGCTGATCATCCAGCTCAGTAACCTGTACCTGCCTTCTCTCCATACCCCCTGATCCCTTTAGCCACAAGGGCCACATCTAACTCCCTCTTAAATATAGCCAATGAACTGGCCTCAACTACCTTCTGTGGCAGAGAATTCCACAGACTCACCACTCTGAAGAAATGTTTTCTCATCTCGGTCCTAAAAGACTTCCCCCTTATCCTTAAGCTGTGACCCCTGGTTCTGGACTCCCCCAACATCGGGAACAATCTTCCCGCATCTAGCCTCTCCAACCCCTTAAGAATTTTATATGTTTCTATAAGATCCCTCCTCAGTCTTCTAAATTCCAGCGAGTACAAGCCTAGTCTATCCAGTCTTTCTTCATATGAAAGTCCCGCCATCCCAGGGATCAATCTGGTGAACCTTCTCTGTACTCCCTCTAAGGCAAGAACGTCTTTCCTCAGATTAGGAGCCCAAAACTGCACACAATACTCCAGGTGCGGTCTCACCAAGGCCCTGTACAACTGCAGTAGAACCTCCCTGCTCCTAAACTCAAATCCTCTTGCGATAAATGCCAACATACCATTCGCTTTCTTCACTGCCTGCTGCACCTGCACGCTTGCTTTCAATGACTGGTGCACCATGACACCCAGGTCACATTGCATCTCCCCTTCTCCTAATCGGTCACCATTCAGGTAATACTCTGCTTTCCTGTTCTTGCCGCCAAAGTGGATAACCTCACATTTATCCACATTATATTGCATCTGCCATGCATTTGCCCACTCGCCCAATCTATCCAAGTCACTGCAGGGGAACAGGCCCTTCAGCCCACAAAGACTGCACTGAACATGCTGCCACATCACATCTGCCTGCAAGTGATCCACATCCCTCCATTCCCTGCATTTCTATGTGCCTATCTCTTTGGTATGTGCCACTATGGTATCTGCCACCACCATCCCCGGCTGTGCAATCCAGGCCCCCACCACCCTCTGTATAAAAACCTTGCTCTGCATATCTTTACATTTTGCTTCTCTCACCTTAAGCTATGCCCTCTAGTACTTAATTTTTCCATTCTGAGAAAAAGGTCTCTGTCAGACCACTGTCAAAGTTCTGTCATTAAATTAAACCATAAAGATAAACCTGAAGTGTTCAATGTCACTTGGTGATAGGGTTGCCAACAGTCCCGTATTAGCCAGGACATCCCGTATTTTGGGCTAAATTGGTTTGTCCCGTATGGGACCGTCCTTGCCCACATTAATAATAATAATAATAATTCATTTATTTTATATAGCGCCTTATCGCATGCTCAATGCGCTTTACAAAAACAATTAACATAGAAACAAACAGACAAACTATCCTGACGGAAAAGCGGCGAATACACAACGCCAGCGTCCTCTCACGTCAGGGTCCGGCAGTAGACATTAAAAAGCACAAGACACACAGATATAATTTTTTACACAAACAGCCATCACAGTGATTGCTCTAGGCATACCCTCACTGTGATGGAAGGCAAAGTCTTATCTCCTCCTCGTTCTTCTCCCGTGGTGCCACGAGGTGATCGAGGCTCCCAACTTTTTGAAGCCCCCACCGGGCGATGGAAAGTCCCAGGGCCGAGCCAAGCAGGCCGATGAAGGTCCTGAGCCCCCACCGGGCGAAGGAAAGTGCCAGGGCCGAGCCAAGCAGGCCGATGAAAGTCCTGAGCCCCCACCGGGCGATGGAAAGTGCTGCGGCCGAGCCACACAGGGCGATGAAGGGCCTGCGAGCGGGTCGATCGTACCTCGCGCTTCGGGGCGGTCGAAGCTGCTACGGCTGGAGCTCCCAAAAACCGGTCGCAAGCCAGGGACCTGCGAACTCCCGATGTTGCGGTCTCCAGGGCCCACGGCCGAAGCCTCCGAGATGGTAAGTCCGGGCCCTGCGACCGGAGTCTTCAAGGTCGATCCCAGCTGGAGGCCGCCGACTCCACGGTGTTAGGCCGTAGCGCGAACGGAGATACGACACGGTAAAGGTCGCATCTCCGTTGAGGAGGAGATTTGAAAAAAGGTTTCCCCCAACCCCCCCACCACCCCCCCACATACACAGAGTTAAAAATAAAACAAAACGTACATTTAACGACGACAATGACAAAAAAACAACAACAAAAAAACAGAGAGACTGCCGGTGAGCCGCAGCTGCAGAACACAGCCACGCCCCTTTAGGCCTGGAGGGGGCGCTGTAGGCCCAGATGCTGTAGGCCCGGACAGTGTAGGCCCGGGGGCCGCTGTAGGCCTGGACAGTGTAGGCCCAGAGGCCCGGGCGCCGCCTAACGGAGGTTGCATAGCAACCCGCCTCCTGGCTTGGGCGGCCACCATTGGTGGAGCGGGAGCATGTGGCCGCTGGCTGGGCGAGGTCACGAGGGGCGCGGGGCGGTGATGTCACCTTTTGTCTCCTATTTGGGAGTGAGCAAGTTGCCAACCCTACTTGGTGATATGAAAAACATGAGGGCATGGGTGGAAGGTGAGAGGAAGGAGTTTTAAAGGTGATTTGACAGAGAGAGTGGTTGATATCTGGAGCATGCTGCTGAGGGGCACATAGCTACACACGGTCATGTGAGGAATGTTCAGATAAATGGGATTAGAGCAGGTGGGTAAAACCATCAGCCTGTGTGTGATGGGCCAAAGGGCCCATTTCTGAGCTGTACAATCTGATGGCTTACAATTTGCATTCCGCTGGCTTGTCTTCAGCGCCTAGTTTCCCCGAGGTAACACTGTAAAGTGAGCAGCAGTGTAAAGTGAGGAGCAGTGCTGCATTGCAGTCAGTCACGGGAACTTAGAATGAAATGACAATGGCACGATCTGAAGTCTGCACTGGAACTATTTGCTTTAACAGATGTAGAATACGTTCCTTCCGGCAAATTATAGTTATTTTCCAGAAAATTGGCTTGATCTAGTTTTACGAGACATTTTTCCTTTCCTTTTCCAAGTGTATCACTATATTATATACAGATATAAAACCTTGTGTTTTTATTCATCATACATTCAGGAAACCAACTTTTTGTATTAAACTGAAAACACTAGAGATAAGGAAAAAACTATAAGAATACATACTTCACTACAATGCAAATACATATTTCACTACAATGCAAATCAAAACATTAAATATTTTGTGCTTACCAGGGTCATTTCAAAGTTATTCTGAGAAAGAAAAATAAATTGAATTCAGTCACCACTCCCATTTCACCTCCAATTCATCCCTACCTACTTGCTAACCATGCCCCAGTTATCATTGATTGCTTAGGGAATTGAGAATTAAACTCTCAGAAATGAATTGCAGTGGTTTCTCGATTGTCCGTGTGAAATGCTGAATACGACTTCTCAATGTGATGTACTGATGGCAGTCAGAAGCACATAGAACAGTATAGGACAGGAACGGGCTTGCCTGTGCCAAACAAGATTACCAAATTATACGAATCCCTTCTGCCTGTATGTGCACCATACCCCTCCATTCCCTGCATATGCATGTGCTTATCTAAAGACTCTTAAATGCCTCTATCCTATCTGTTTCCACCACCTTCCAGGCACTCACCACTCTCTGTGTAGAAAAATGTGCCCCTCTGACATAGATTCATACAGCGTGGAAACAGGCCCTTTGGGCCAACTTACCCACGCCGACCAACATGCTCCATCTACAATAGTCTGCCTGCCTGCGTTTGGCCCATATCCCTCCTAAACCTATCCTATCCACGTACTTGTCCAAATGTTTTTCACCTGCCTAAACTACCTTCTCTGGCAGCTTGTCCATATACCTACCACTCTTTGTGTGAAAACAAAGTTGCCCCTCAGGTTCCTATTAAATCTTTCTCCCCTCTCCTTAAACCTATGTCCTCTGGTTCTTTATTCCCCTACTATGAGTAGAAGACTGTATCTATTTACCCTATCTATTCCTCTCATTGTCTTACACAAATCTTTAAGATCACCCCTCATCCTCCTGCGCTCCATGGAATAAAGTCCCAGCCTGCTCAACCTCTCCCTATAGCTCAGGCCCACGAATTCTGGCAACATCCTCGTAAATCTCTGCATCCTTTGCATCATAACAAAGTCTTTCCTTAACAAAACTGAACACAATACTCTAAATGCGGTCTCACCAACGTCTTGTACCTAAACGCATTGACCTTAAACTATGCCCTAAAATGTTGGACATTTCCAACCTAGGCAAAATTGCCAGACTTTCTACCTATCTATGCTCTCATTTTATTTCCTTCGATCCTTCCTCAGCCTCTGACATTCTAGAGAAAATAACCCAAGCCTGTCCAACCTATCCCTATAGCTAATATCCTCCAATCCAAGAATCATTCTGGTAAACCTGCACTGCACCCTCTCCAAAGCCTCCACATCCTTCCTGTAGTGGGTCGACCAGAACTGCAATACTCCAAAGGCAGCCTGACCAAAGTCCTGTAAACCTGCAATGTGACTTCCTACTCTTACACTCAAGGGTTAAGGGTCCTGCCATTAACTGTACACCTTATGTAGAAACAAGAAACTGCAGGTGGTAATCCACAAACCACACAATGTACTGGACTAAATCAGCGGGTCAGGCAACACCTCTGAACAACATGGATAGGTGACATTTCAGCTTGGGACCCTTAGACTGATTGTAGAGAGGGGGGAGGGAGCTGGGAGAGAGGAGAGAGGCAGGACAAAGCCTGGCAGGTAATGGGGTGGGGGGGTTGGGGGGGGGGGGGTGGTGGAGGGGGGGGGGGTGGTGGGGGGGGGGTGGGGGTGGGGGGGGGGGCGGTGATAGGCAAATGGTTAGAACAACAGCCAGTTAAAAGCAGGTGTGAGTGCAGAAAAGAACTGAATGCTGAAATGTTAAGGAAAAGGATGGCAGTTTCTTGAATCTTCCTCTCCAGTAGTGTGCATTCCATGTGCAGGAGAACAGTGCCTGAAGTCAGTCACAGGCAGGGATCAGTCTTTCACCTGATGAACCTGGCATCCAACTGATGGCAGTGTGTTGAAGTTGTCTCCACCCCAAACATCACCTCTTCCTTTTCTCCAGAGATGCTGCCTGACCCGCTGAGTTGTTCCAGCACTCTGTGTCCATGTTCTCCAGAGATGCTGCCTGACCTGCTGAGTTACTCCAGCACTCTGTGTCCATGTTCTCCAGAGATGCTGCCTGACCCGCTGAGTTGTTCCAACACTCTGTGTCCATGTTCTCCAGAGATGCTGCCCGACCCGTTGAGTTACTCCAGCACTCTGTGTCCATGTTCTCCAGAGATGCTGCCTGACCCGTTGAGTTACTCCAACCTTATCTTCAGTCTTTCATCTGCAGCCAGACAACTGATGTTTTGGAAGTCTTTTGCATGATCAGTTGCAATTTTTTAAATCATCTCCAAATTGTTTTTGTGTCATGAAATAGGTTCTGTGGACATTATAAACTCGGGAGTTATATGTTTCATTAGTCCAGCTCCAGGAATCCGGACATCTTAGAGATGAACCAAAATGTTGATCTTGTAATATTGTGTAACCACAATTGGTTAAACCGAGACCATTTGTCATTTACAGCGGAGTTAAAAAAACAAAAAGACTTTTATCAGAAACTTGGCCTTGAAATGCCCGGAGAGGTGAAAGGTGAGACGTGCACAGCTAAACAACTGTTCGATTCACTCCATGACGGTCAGTCCCTTTCCTTTTCTGCGCTCACGGAAATTCGTGCTCAAACATACTATCTTGCTTTTAAACGTAATTTAGTCTGTGCTGATTGTTGTTGTGGACTTGAACTTTAATGCAAGTGTGGGACACAGGTAACCTCCTACAACCTCCGAACATCCTCTTCGCAGTTCACACTGCCACCCATCTCTCAAAGTGCTGGCGGAACTCAGTGGGTCAGGCAGCATCTGTGAGGGGAAATGGGCAGAAGATGTTTGAAGTCAGGACTCTTTTTCAGACAGATTCAAGTCGAGGTGAGATTGCTGGCAGAACAAGATGAGGGGAAGCAATGGGGCTAGTGCCAGGTGGATCCAGGTGAGGAGAAGTTGATTTTCCAGATGTGTCATGTGGGTTAAGAAGCCTCAACTACCTCCTAGAAACATAGAAACAGAAAATAGGTGCAGGACGAGGCCATTTGGCCCTTTGAGCCAGCACCGCCATTCATTGTGATCATGGCTGATCATCCACAATCAGTAGCCCGTACCTGCCTTTTCCCCATATCCCTTGATTGTACTAGCCCCTAGAGCTCTATCTAACACTCTTAAATCCATCCAGTGATTTGACCTCCACTGCCCTCTGTGGCAGAGAACTCCACAAATGGACAACTCTCTGGGTGAATTTTTTTTTCTCACCTCAGTTTTGAATGGCCTCCCTTTTATTCTAAGACTGTGGCCCCTGGTTCTGGACTCCCTCATCATTGGGAACATTTTTCCTGCATCTAGCTTGTCCAGTCCTTTTAGAATTTTATATGTCTCTATAAGATCCCCTCTCATCCTTCTAAACTCCAGTGAATACAAGCCTAGTCTTTTCAATCTTTCCTCATATGACAGTCCCGCCATCCCAGGGATCAATCTCGTGAACCTACGCTGCACTGCCTCAATTACAAGGATGTCCTTCCTCAAATTAGGAGACCAAAACTGTACACAATACTCCAGATGTGGTCTTACCAGGGCCCTATACGACTGCAGAAGAACCTCTTTACTCCTATACTGAAATACTCTCGTTATGAAGGCCAACATGCCATTAGCTTTCTTCACTGCCTGCTGTATCAGCATGCCAACTTTCAGTGACTGGTGTACAAGGACACCCAGGTCTCACTGCTCTTCCCCCTTACCTAACCTAGCACCATTGAGATAATAATCTGCCTCCTTGTTTTTGCCGCCAAAGTGGATAACCTCACATTTATCTATATTATACTGCATCTGCCATGCATCCGCCCATTCACTCAACTTGTCCAGATCACCCTGCAACCTCCGAACATCCTCTTCGCAGTTCACACTGCCACCCAGCTTTGTGTCATCTGCAAACTTGCTAGTGTTACTTCTAATTCCTTCCTCCAAATCGTTAATATATATGGTGAGTAGTTGCGGCCCCAACACAGAGCCTTGCGGCACTCCACTCACTACTGCCTGCCATTCTGAAAAGGACGCGTTTACTCCTACCCTTTGCTTCCTGTCTGCCAACCAATTCTCTATCCATGTCAACACTGACAAGGTTCCACATAGGAGATTAGTGGGCAAAATTAGAGCACATGGTATTGGAGGTAGGGCACTGACATGGATAGAAAATTGGTTGACAGACAGAAAGCAAAGAGTGGGGATAAATGAGTCCCTTTCAGAATGGCAGGCAGTGACCAGTGGGGTACCGCAAGGCTCGGTGCTGGGACCGCAGCTATTTACAATATACATTAATGACTTGGATGAAGGGATTAAAAGTACCATTAGCAAATTTGCAGATGATACAAAGCTGGGTGGTAGTGTGAACTGTGAGGAAGATGCTATGAGGTTGCAGGGTGACTTGGACAGGTTGTGTGAGTGGGCGGATGCATGGCAGATGCAGTTTAATGTGGATAAGTGTGAGGTTATCCACTTTGGTGGTAAGAATAGGAAGGCAGAGTATTATCTGAATGGTGTTAAGTTAGGAATAGGGGACGTACAACGATATCTGGGTGTCCTGGTGCATCAGTCACTGAAAGGAAGCATGCAGGTACAGCAGGCAGTGAAGAAAGCCAATGGAATGTTGGCCTTTATAACAAGAGGAGTTGAGTGTAGGAGCAAAGAGGGCCTTCTGCAGTTGTACAGGGCCCTAGTGAGACCTCACCTGGAGTACTGTGTGCAGTTTTGGTCTCCAAATTTAAGGAAGGATATTCTGGCTATTGAGGGCGTGCAGCGTAGGTTTACTAGGTTAATTACCGGAATGGCGGGACTGTCATATGTTGAAAGACTGGAGCGACTAGGTTTGTATACATTGGAATTTAGAAGGATGAGAGGAGATCTTATCGAAACGTATAAGATTATTGAAGGGTTGGACACGTTAGAGGCAGGAAACATGTACCCAATGTTGGGGGAGTTCAGAACAAGGGGGCCACAATTTAAGAATAAGGGGTAGGCCATTTAGAACTGAGATGAGGCGGCACGGTAGCGCAGCGGTAGAGTTGCTGCTTTACAGCGAATGCAGCGTCGGAGACTCAGGTTCGATCCTGACTATGGGTGCTGCACTGTAAGGAGTTTGTACGTTCTCCCCGTGACCTGCGTGGGTTTTCTCCGAGATCTTCGGTTTCCTCCCACACTCCAAAGACGTACAGGTATGTAGGTTAATTGGCTGGGTAAATGTAAAAATTGTCCCTAGTGGGTGTAGGATAGTGTTAATGTACGGGGATCGCTGGGCGGCGCGGACTTGGTGGGCCGAAAAGGCCTGTTTCCGTGCTGTATATATATGATATGATATGATATGAGGTAAAACTTTTTCAGTCAGAGAGTTGTGAATCTGTGGAATTCTCTGCCTCAGAAGGCAGTAGAGGAAAATTCTCTGAATGCATTCAAGAGAGAGCTAGATAGAGCTCTTAAGGATAGCGGAGTCAGGGGGTATGGGGAGAAGGCAGGAACGGGGTACTGATTGAGAATGATCAGCCATGATCACATTGAATGGTGGTGCTGGCTCGAAGGGCCGAATGGCCTCCTATTGTCTATTGTCTATTATCAAAGGCTTTCTGAAAGCCTAGATACACTACATCCACTGTCCCCCCTTCATCCATTTTACTTGTCACATCCTCAAAAAATTCCAGATGATTAGTCAAGCATGACTTCCCCTTCATAAATCCATGATGACTTGGACTTATCCTTTTACTGCTATCCAAATGCACCGTTATTACCTCTTCAATAATTGACTCCAGCATCTTCCCCACCACCGATGTCAGGTTAACTGGTCTGTAATTCCCCGTTTTCTCTCTCGCTCCTTTCTGGAAAAGTGCTCCTTTCATGAAAAGCTCCTCTGGCAGCTTGTTCCATGCACCCAACACCCTTTGTGTGAAAAGGTTACCACTCGGATTCCTATTAAATCTTTTCCCCTTCACCTTGAACCTATGTCCTCTGGTCCTCGATTCCCCTACTCGGGGCAAGAGACTCTGTGCATCTACCCGATCTATCCCTCTCATGATTTTGTTCACCTCTATAAGATCTCCCCTCATCCTCCTGCGCTCCATGGAATAGAGACCCAGCCTACTCAACCTCTCTCTATAGCTCACACCCTCTAGTCCTGGCAACATCCTCATAAATCTGTTCTGAACCCTTTCAAACTTGACAATATCTTTCATATAATATGGTGCCCAGAACTGAACCCAATATTCTAAATACGGTGTCACCAACGTCTTATGCAACTGCAACATGACCTCCCAACTTCTATACTCAATACTCTGACTGATGAAGGGCAAAGTGCCAAAGGCCTTTTCGACCACCTTATCTACCTGTGACTCGACTTTCAAGGAACCATGCACCTGCACTCCTAGATCCCTCTGCTCTACCACACTACCCAGAGGCCTACCATTTACTGAGTAGGTCCTGCCCTTGTTCGATTTCCCAAAATGCAACACCTCACACTTCTCTGTATTAAATTCCATCAACCATTCCTCCGCCCACCTGGCCAATCGATCCAGATCCATATCTGAGAGTTAAACGCATTGGTAGGGCTGGAGTCACCTATAGGTTCTTCTTATCGAGTCCACATCACAAGATTAGATATTGTTCAGCCAGAGCTGAACACACTTCTCGGCATCTTCATTGCAGGCAGTGAGATTGGCCGCTGTGCATTGGTTTTCCGGTTGAGGGCATTCCAGCAGGTGTTCCATTGTTTGTGTTTCAATGCCACATTCGTAGGTGACATCGTTGGAATTATACCCCCACTTGTTTAGATAAACCTTGGCTGTGCCAACTAGGGTTGCCAACTTTCTAACTCTCAAATAGGGGCAATGTGACATCACCTTGACTTCGCCCAGCCATCGGCCACGTGCTCCCACTCCACCAATGGTGGCCGCCCGGGCCGGGAGGCGGGTTGCTATGCAACCTCCGTTAGGGGAACACACTCGGCCCTGCTCCCCAAACACACTCTGTTAGTCTACACTGTCTGGGCGTACAGCCCCCCCCCCCCCCCCCCCCCCCCCCCCGGGCCTAATACGGGACAAGGACGGTCCCGTACAGGACAAACTAATTTAGCCCAATATAAGGGATGTATCGCCTAATACGGGACAGTTGGCAACCCTACTGCCAACACCAGTTCTCAATCGATTGAGGCATTTCCATCTGGCCCAGCGTGCGTCTGCAGCAGAGGGGAGTTGCTCACGCCGTCAATCCATGGTGGTTGAGAGAGATAGAGTGGATATTGTATCACCCCATATGGAGACTCGTGCTTCACTTGTTGCAACGCCAGCCTCAAGAGGAGTCACACAGTTAAGAAAACCTCGTTCCACCAGGTACGATGGCAGGTTTCTCCTGGACGACATTCTTTATGACTCCATCTCTTTATGACTCCATGACATTTATTAAACCATTACAGATACCAATCTTTAATTTAATTTGAACGTAGATTCTCCAGCAGCCATGCTTGGGATTCAGCCCACAACGCAGAACCAGTGTCCACACGCACGTACCCCGAACATAGGCTCAGGAGATCAGCTTTGCTCTCTGTATCACGCTGTCTCAACTATCTGGCCAGCAAGCTCACATACCAACGTCATCCTGAACTCAGCTGATCTGACAAGCTCAAAATGTCACATCGTTAATAAAAGGTTTCAGCTTTTGATATTAAATTAGACAATTTACATCAGGATAAAATGCCTTAAGTATAAACAACATGACGTTGACAATATTCATAATTTAGTACTGCCACTGAAAGCCATTAACCTTTATATTAACATTCAAAAAATAGAAAAAGTGGTTTCACCACAATTACCGCATGTGGTAAACGTCACAGCCATTACCAGTAAAGTGTGGAGGTTGACTCCCCTCCCATGTCCCAGGGTGCACAGTATCAAATGAGCGGCACTGAGCTTTGATTGTTGGTGTTTGGCAATTCCTTCCCCAAATAGGAATATTAATTATAATGCAATATCAGCCTTGCAATTACCCTCTCTGAATGAGTTAGCTCTGAATGAAAAATGTGTTTTAGAAAGAGCAAGCTCTCAAGCAGTTCACGGTCACTCACGCACGCCATTCTGAGTTGTTTGTGTATCTTCCATGGCTGAGAAAGAGAATATTTCAGAAACATAATAATTTTATCACATTATTAACTTCACAATCTGGGTTGAGGATAAATAATAATAATAATATTCCTTTATTCGTCCCACACCGGGGAAATTTACAGTGATAGAGCAGCAAAGTGGATAGTAAGAGATCATTCATTATAAATAAAAGGAAAGACAAGGATAAATTGTTATCAGTTTTCTGTGTGTTCTTAACTGTTACTGTTGACTCGTCTGCTGGGAGCAGAGCTGGTTGTGCAGTCTCACAGCAGCGGGAAGGAAGGACCTCCTATATCTCTCCTTCACGCACTTGGGGTGAAGGAGTCTGTCACTGAAGGAGCTACTCAGTGCAGTGACAGTGTCCTGCATGGGGTGGGAGTCGTTGTCCAGCAGCGATGTTAGCTTTGCCATCATCCTCCTCTCTCCCACCACTTGCACTGAGTCGAGGGGGCAACCCAGGACAGAGCTGGCCTTCCTGACCAGCTTGTCGAGATTCCAATTCCCTTTGCAACAAAATCATAATTTGATTCCCCGGAACAAAAGAAGTGATTTTAAATGTTGGAAGTAAATTTATTGAACATGTTAATATTTTGAACATCGTACAGTAGAGCACAGGAACAGGCCCTTTGGCCCACAATGTTTGTGTCGTACATGATCCCAAGTTAAACTGGCCTCCTCTGTCTGCGTGTGACCCATATCTCTCCATTCCCTGCATATCCATGTGTCTGTCTAAATGCCTCCTAAATGGCATTATTGTATTTAATACTGCAACATCAACTTCAGTGGCACAGGTGAGGTGATTTATTCAATCTCCAGTCCTCTGACTACATAAGAGCATCATTGAGGCTGGAGAAGGCTATTTGGCCCCTTGTTCCCACTCTGCCATTGATCAAGATGCAGGAAAAATGTTCCCAATGTTGGGGGAGTCCAGAACCAGGGGCCACAGTCTAAGAATAAAGGGGAGGCCTTTTAAAACTGAGGTGAAAAGAAACTTTTTCACCCAGAGAGTTGTGAATTTGTGGAATTCTCTGCCACAGAGGGCAGTGGAGGCCAATTCACTGGATGAATTTAAAAGAGAGTTAGATAGAGCTCTAGGAGCTAGTGGATTCAAGGGATATGGGGAGAAGGCAGGCACGGGTTACTGATTGTGGATGATCAGCCATGATCACAATTAATGGCGGTGCTGGCTCGAAGGGCCAAATGGCCTTCCCCTGCACCTATTTTCTATGTTTCTATGTAAGATCCTGGCTTATCTTATTCAATGCCACAATCCTGTACTGTACCTCTTGATTACCTGAATAAACAAAAATCTATTAACCTCTTTCTTGAATTAATTCTATATCTGAGCCTCTGCAGCAGAGGTTTCCAGAAGTTTACCACCAACTAACTGCATGACCTAGACATAGAAACATAGAAAATAGGTGCAGGAGTAGGCCATTCGGCCCTTCGAGCCTGCACCGCCATTCAATATGATCATGGCTGATCATCCACTCAGTATCCTGTACCTGCCTTCTCTCCATACCCCCTGATCCCTTTAGCCACAAGGGCCACATCTAACTCCCTCTTAAATATAGCCAATGAACTGGCCTCAACTACCTTCTGTGGCAGAGAATTCCACAGACTCACTACTCTGAAGAAATGTTTTCTCATCTCGGTCCTAAAAGACTTCCTCCTTATCCTTAAACTGTGACCCCTTGTTCTGGACTTCCCCAACATCGGGAACAATCTTTCTGCATCTAGCCTGTCCAACCCCTTAAGAATTTTGTAAGTTTCTATAAGATCCCCCCACAATCTTCTAAATTCCAGCGAGTACAAGCCGAGTCTATCCAGTCTTTCTTCATATGAAAGTCCTGCCATCCCAGGAATCAATCTGGTGAACCTTCTCTGCACTCCCTCTATGGCAAGAATGTCTTTCCTCAGATTAGGAGACCAAAACTGTACACAATACTCCATGATGGTCGGCACAAACATTGTTCCTGTGATATTCTATGTATATGTTTAAGAAATGTGTCCTCATCTAGAGCAACCTTGCCCATGTTCTGAGATTGTCACCAATGGTTCTCAATGACTCAGCAAAGGGAAGTTCTCCCCGTGACCAGCCTGCCAGCTTTGTAGATTTGCTTCTGTGATAAAATCTCTCATTCCTCTGAATTCCAGAGAATAATCGCAGCCTACTCAATGTAAACCCACAATCCAGTTTAGCGAATCTTCACCACATGCCCTCTTTGACAAGTATAGAGTCATCCTTTTATTCTGAGGCTGTGCCCTCTAGTTCTAGACTCTCCTACTAGTGGAAACATCCTCCACATCCACCCAATCCAGGCCTTTCACTATTTGGTAAGTTTCAATGAGATTCTCCCCTCATCTTTCTAAACTCCAGCATGTATAGTCCCAGTGCCGTCAAACACTCATCATATGTTAACCCACCCAGTACTGGGATCATTCTTGTAAACCTCCTCTGGACCTGCACATCCCTCCTCAGATGTAGGGCCCAAACCTGCTCTCAACATTACAAATGTGTTTTGACCAGTATATTCTAGTCCTTCAGAAATGAATGCTACCATTGCATTTGCCTTGCTTACTGCTGACTAAACCTGCAAACTAACCGTTTGGGAATCCTGCACCAGCACTCCCAAATCCCTTTGTGGGATCCCTCCATGATGGGAATGAGACCATACCTGTGAGCTGCCATTGTGCCAGTAATTAGTCACTTCCTTGCGATTGCTGTGAGCATCTTCATTTTGTTGTTTTAGCATTTGTCCATTGTTGTCATAAATCTATGCATCTCAATTGCTGAGCAGCGTCCCAATTACAGTAAGGTACAGATAAAGCCACCGTCCCAACCCTCGCAACCAGGGAAGAGGATGGAGGAGTCAGAAGAAGGCAACTTGCAGCGTCTGAACAGAAATTTGAGGAAGGACATCCTTGCTATTGAGGCAGTGCAGCATAGGTTCACGAGGTTAATCCCCGGGATAGCGGGACTGTCATGAGGAAAGATTGGAAAGACTGGGCTTGTATTTAATGGAATTTAGAAAGATGAGAGGAGATCTTATAGAAACGTATAACATTATAAAAGGACTGGACAAGCTGGATGCAGGAAAAATGTTCCCACTGTTGGGGGAGTCCAGAAACAGGGGCCACAGTCTAAGAATAAAAGAGAGGCCATTTAAAACTGAGGAGAGAAAAAACTTTTTCACCCAGAGAGTTGAGAATTTGTGGAATTCTCTGCCACAGAAGGCAGTGGATGCCAATTCACTGGATGAATTTAAAAGCTCTAGGGGCTAGCGGAATCAAGGGATATGGGGAGAAGGCAGGCACGGGTTACTGATTGTGGATGATCAGCGGGCTCGATAGGCCGAATGACCTCCTCCTGCACCTATTTTCTATGTTTTTGTGTTTCATTGTCGCCGGTACTTTTGACAATCAAACACTCTTCACTCTTTTTTTTTTTAAATCAAAAATATTTATTCAAATATTAAAATAATATATACAATTCAATAAAACCAAAACAGAACCCACCACCAGAATACTATACAAACAAGTATCGGCACGGTTGACCTTGTTAACTTTATAACAAGTATCGGCACGGTTGACCTTGTTAACTTTATTTTTGTTAGGTGAAACAAAGCCAGAAGATGATTCAAATAAACAGAAGATGGAGGACAAACCAGAGGAAGAACACGACTACCACAGAAACGATGAACAGGTAGTTTTAATCAGTTTTTGTCAGTCGTCTTGAAAATATGCAGGGCTCTGGCGTCTATTGTCAGTTTTGTGGTCGTTGACCATGCAGTTTAGAAGAGCTATGACTTGGACTTTCAGTCCTCCTACAGTCCCTCATAATAAACCAGGCACATAGCAATGTGAGACAGAGGACAGGAATACGGCCACATTGTTCCTCAAGCCTGCTGCACCCCTCCATGTGATCATCGCTGCTCTGATCTCCACTGTTCTCTCGGTCAAAGTCAGCATGGATTTACGAAGGGGAAATCATGCTTGACTAATCTTCTGGGTTTTTTTGAGGATGTAACAAGTAGAATGGATAAGGGAGAGCCAGTGTTATGTGGTGTATCTGGACTTTCAAAAAGCCTTTAACAAAGCCCCACACAAAAGATTAGTGTGCAAAATTAGAGCACATGGTATTGGGGTAGGGTATTGACATGGACAGAGAACTGGTTGGCAGACAGGAAGCAAAGAGTAGGAACCAACGGGTCCTTTTCAGAATGGCAGGCAGTGACTAGTGGGGTGCCGCAAGGCTCGGTGATGGGACCCCAGTTGTTTACAATATATATTGACGATTTAGACAAAGGAATTAAATATAACATCTCCAAGTTTGCGGATGACACAAAGCTGGGTGGCAGTGTGAGCTGCGATGAGGATGCTATGAGGCTGCAGGGTGACTTGGACAGGTTGGGTGAGTGGGCAGATGCATGGCAGATGCAGTATAATGTGGATAAATGTGAGGTTATCCACTTTGGTGGCAAGAACAGGAAAGCAGATTATTATCTGAATGGTGTCAGATTAGAAAAAGGGGAGGTGCAACGAGACCTAGGTGTCCTTGTACATCAGTCACTGAAAACAAGCATTTATTCACAAAATGCTGGAGTAACTCAGCAGGTCAGGCAGCATCTCGGGAGAGAAGGAATGGGTGACGTTTCGGGTCGAGACCCTTCTTCAGACTGATGTCGGGGGTGGGACAAAGGAAGGATATAGGTGGAGACAGGAAGATAGAGGGAGATCTGGGAAGGAGGAGGGGAAGGGAGGGACAGAGGAGCTATCTGAAGTTGGAGAAGTCGACGTTCATACCACCGGGCCGCAAACTGCCCAGGCGAAATATGAGGTGCTGCTCCTCCAATTTCCGGCGGGCCTCACTATGGCACTGGAGGAGGCCCATGACAGAGAGGTCAGACTGGGAATGGGAGGGGGAGTTAAAGTGCTGGGCCACCGGGAGATCAGTTGCGTTAATGCGGACCGAGCGCAGGTGTTCAGCGAAGCGATCACCGAGCCTGCGCTTGGTTTCGCCGATGTAAATAAGTTGACATCTAGAGCAGCGGATGCAATAGATGAGGTTGGAGGAGGTGCAGGTGAACCTTTGTCTCACCTGGAAAGACTGTTTGGGTCCTTGGATGGAGTTGAGGGGGGAGGTAAAAGGACAGGTGTTGCATCTCATGCGATTGCAGGGGAAAGTGCCCGGGGTTGGGGTGGTTTGGGTAGGAAGGGACGAGTGGACCAGGGAGTTACAGAGGGACGGTCTCTGCGGAACGCAGAGAGGGGAGGGGATGGGAAGATATGGCCAGTGGTGGGGTCCCGTTGTAGGTGACGGAAATGTTGGTGGATGATTTGTTGGATCCGCTGGCTGGTGGGGTGGAAGGTGAGAACGAGGGGGATTCTCTCCTTGTTGCGAGGGGGGAGGGGGAGCAAGAGCGGAGCTGCGGGATGTAGAAGAGACCCTAGTGAGAGCCTCATCTATAATGGAGGAGGGGAAGCCCCGTTTCCTGATGAACGAGGACATCTCTGAAGCACTAGTGTGAAACACCTCATCCCGGGCGCAGATGCCGCGTAGATGGAGGAATTGGGAGTAGGGGATAAACCTTTTGCTGGGAATGGGTGGGATGAAGTGTAGTCCAGATAGCTGTGCGAGTCAGTGGATTTATAGTAAATGTCCGTCACTAGTCTGTCTCCTGTGATGGAGATGGTGAGGTCCAGAAACGGGAGGGAGATGTCGGAGATAGTCCAGGTATATTTAAGGGCAGGATGGAAATTGGAGGTGAAGTGTATGAAGGAATACTGATTTTGGATGATCAGGCGTGATCATGTTGAATGGCAGTGCTGGCTCGAAGGGCCGAATGGCCTCCTCCTGCACCTATTTTCTGTTTCTATGTTTTTCTCAGAGAGTCACAACTCTTCCTCTGTACTAACAATAAAATTATACCAAAGATAGACACAAAGTGCTGGAGTAACTCAGTGGGTCAGGCGGCTTCTCTGGAGAAAAAGAACGGGTGACGTTTTAGGTCGAGACCCTTCTTCAGAATAAAATTTCCCCAAGATAAACACAAAAAGCTGGAGTGACTCAGCGGGACAGGCAGCATCCCTGGAGAGAAGGAATGGGTGACGTTTGGGATCGTGACCCTTCTTATTATCGATTCTCCACCCTGCACCGTGCTCTCAGCAGCTCCCCTAACCACTCCTCACTATGTTCCTATTACGCCATCTAATACAGGCCCAAGCTCTTCATCCTCTCCTCCTGAGGCAGCTGTCATGAGTGTTTAATGTCATATGCAGCGGGACCTGTACAATGAAATTCTTGCTGCAGCTTTCCAGGAACATTAACTCAACAACACAACATATAGAAAAACAACAATAGGGCCCAGCGGTAGAGTTGCTGCCTCACAGCGAATGCAGTGCCGGAGACCCCGGTTCCATCCCGACTACGGGCGCTGTCTGTACGAGTTTGTACGTTCTCCCCGTGACCTACGTGGGTTTTCTCCGAGATCTTCAGTTTCCTCCCACACTCCAAAGACGTGCAGGTTTGTTGGCTAATTAGCTTGGTAAATGTAAAAATTGTCCCTAGTGGGTGTAGGATAGTGTAAGTGTGCGGGGATCGCGGGTCGGCGCGGGCCCAGTGGGCTGAAGGGCCTGTTTCTGCGCTGTATCTCTAAAATGAAAACTAAATCTAAAATGATCAGTTACAGTAGATAAGCAGACCTTAATAATGCAACCGAAGTACGTAGTGTGAATGTTACACTGTCCGCTGCATTTCAGTGCTGAGGCAGGGCTGTGGTTGTGGTAGTGTAGGGTGGGCCATGGGGCTGATAGTTGTGGGACAGAAGCTGTTCCTGAACCTGGTGGTCACGGTTCTAAGATGCCTTTTATCCTCTTCCCAATGGTAGTAGCAAGATGAGAGTGTGACCAGGGGTCAATAGTTCAATGGTACCTTATTGTCACATGTACTGAGCTACAGTGAAATTCATTTTTGCAAATAGTTCAGTACAAGTATCACTGTACATAAGCACATCTTAAATTCAGTACAGGTGTTTAGAAATAGTACACTGAGTCAGTGTACAGAGTCACCAGGTTTGGCGCCATTTCCAGGTCCCAGTTGTCAGTGCGGAGTTTCTTAACCTGATCGTTAAGAAACTGCACTGGGCGGCACGGTGGCGCAGCGGTAGAGTTGCTGCCTTACAGCGAATGCAGCGCCAGAGACCCGGGTTTGATCCCAACTACAGGTGCTGTCTGTACGGAGTTTGTACGTTCTCCCCGTGAACTGTGTAGGTTTCCCCGAGATCTTCAGTCTCCTCCCACACTCTAAAGACGTGCAGGTTTGTGGTTAATTGGCTTCATAAATGTAAATATTGTCCCTAGTGTAGGATGGTGTTAATGTGCGGGTCAGTGCGAACCAGGTGGGCCGGAAGTCCTGTATCCGCGCAGTATCACTAAACCGTGAAGGCCCGTTGTCCTGGCAGCATTGCAGGGTCGGCCAGGCCAAGCATAGCTGTTGGTGTCCTCCACTGTTGCCCCACTGCTCCGTGCAGCTGCAGGCTGAATCCTGTCCACGCGGTTGGCCCCTTGGAGTGGCCCACGGTCCACCCGAGCCCCAGGCTGTTGCAGGGTCTCCAGCGGCCCACTCTCCCCTCGAGGCACTGCACTGCCTCCCAGCCCTCTATTACCATTCCAACTCCCTCCTCAAACATCTGCGGAATCAATCTCATGAACCTCTGTGAGCTGCTTCCACTGCAAGTGGGGTTGCCAACTGTCCCATATTAGCCGGGACATCCCGTATATTGGGCTAAGTTGGTTTGTCCTGTATGGGACCACCCTTGTCCTGTATTAGGCCCGGGGACTGCTGTAGGCCCAGACAGTGTAGACCCGGACACTGTAGGCCCGGACACTGTAGGCCCGGACCCAGTAGGCCCGGGGGGCGCTGTAGGCCCGGAGGCCCGGGCGCCGCCTAACAGAGGTTGTGTAGCAACCCACCTCCCGGCCCGGGCGGCCACCATTGGTGGAGCGGGAGCACGTGGCCGCTGGCTGGGTGTGGTCACGTGGGGCGCGGGGCGGTGACGTCACCTTTTGTCCCTTATTTGGGAGTGAGAAAGTTGGCAACCCTAGGTATGACCTTCCTGGTATCCGGAGACTACGTGTGGTCGCACTGATGTCCTGAAAGGTTTTGGAGTCACACAGTTGCACAGCACAGCAACTTCAGCCCAACTTGTCCATGCCTAAACCGGGCCTACTCGCCTGACTCATACCTCTCAAATCCTTCTTGTCCATGAATCTGTCCAAATGTCTTTTAAGGTATCACAAAATGCTAGAGTAACTCAGCGGGTCAGGCAGCATCTCAGGAGAGAAGGAATGGGTGACGTTTCACGTTGAGACCTTTCTTCAGACTGATGTCAGGGGAGGGGGCGGGACAAAGAAAGGATGTAGTTGGAGACAGGAAGACAGTGGGAGAACTGGGAAAGGGGAGGGGAAGAGAGGGACAGAGGAGCTATCTAAAGTTAGAGAAGTTAATGTTCATACCGCTGGGCTGTAAGCTGCCCAAGCGAAATATGAGGTGCTGTTCCTCCAATTTTCGGTGGGCCTCACTATGGCACTGGAAGAGGCCCATGACAGAAAGGTCAGACTGGGAGTGGGAGGGGGAGTTGAAGTGCCGAGCCACCAGGAGATCAGGATGGTTGAGGCGGACTGAGCGAATGTTGTTTTCGTACCTGCCTCATTTTAGGCCGTTAAGGGTCTTGCCACTAACTGCATATACACCCCCTTGCACTTGTATTCACACTTGCCAATGCAACGCCTCATATTTACCCAGATTAAACTCCATCTGGCACTGTTTTGCCCATACTGGTACATGATCCATATCCCACTGTACCCTTTGACAGCCTTCCTCACCCACTGCAACCTCACAGATCTTTATGTCATCTGCAAACGTACTAACCAATCCACCTGCTGTTTTTTCCTTGTCATTTATATACATATATATCACAGAGAACCGAGCCTTAATGTTTGTGTGTTAGTGATCTTATGAACCTGAGAGTGATGGTTGATGACCACAGTAATCTTGGAGGAAATTCCCGCTGAACTGCCGAACGCCTTGTGTTTGTGAAGATAGAAACATAGAGACATAGGAAATAGGTGCAGAAGGAGACCATTCGGCCTTTCACCACAATCAGTAACTCGTGCCTGCCTTCTCCCCATATCCCTTGATTCCGCTAGCCCCTAGAGCTCTATCTAACTCTTTTAAATAATTAATAAATTTGCATTGCTATGATTCTTCACTTAGCTGAGGTATTTATTTTGACATACATCCAATTGTTGAGTGGAAGATGTGCATCTAATTGCTGATTCTGCAGTCTTGGGATGCTACCTGTTTCAGCGTCACGATGGCTCAATGTAACCAAAGCTGCATTGCAGCAGCAGGAGAGATTCTCGAGCATAATTTTGAGAATGTCTGGCTGAAAATGTGCTCACATTCTTAATTTCCCTGCCCTCTTTGGTTTCGAATATCATCAAGCTTGTGTTATGCTTTAGCAATTTTTAATTGTGTGGCCATAATTTTTATCCATTGAGTGGCTTTCAGTACGTTCCCTTTGTAAATTAATGCTCGGTGTAACAGAATGCACTCATACCGTAAATTGGATATGAGATGAGGCACGACTACTGTACATGCTAATGTTGTCTCTCAAGCAGTGCCCTAAAGATGCATCTTAATGCCAAACGCAGCTGGACACATCATCCCCTCACTGCTGTAATTCCTACGTACTATTTTTGGGTTGAGAGTAATTTCTCCTGGGGAACTGGATTAATTCTGTCCAGTCTCGATATTGTAAAGACCTTGTCATTCTGTTGAAAGACAAACTTAGGCGGCACGGTGGCACAGCGGTAGAGTTGCTGCCTTAGAGCGACTGCAGCGCCGGAGACCCGGGTTCCATCCCGACTACGGGTGCTGTCTATACGGTGTTTGTACCTTCTCCCCGTGACCTGCGTGGGTTTTCTCCAAGATCTTCGGTTTCCTTCCACACTCCAAAGACGTGCAAGTTTGCAGGTTAATTGGCTTGGTAAATGTAAAAATTGTCCCTAGTGGGTGTAGGATAGTGTTAGTGTGCGGGGATTGTTGGTTGGCGCGGACCCTGTGGGCCAAAGGGCCTGTTTCCGCGCTGTATCTCTAAACTAAACTAAACTAAACAAACTTCTGACATTTATTCCACACTCCCCATCTTCAGATCTGCAGTCCTCTCTGCTGCTCTGCTGCCTTTGCAAGTACGATTAACACATGATGAGCGTGTGAAGACGCTGGGCTTCTATTCTCTGGAGTTTAGAAGGATGAGGGGAAACCTCATTAAAACTTACCAACTAGTGAAAGGCCTGGATTAAGTGAACGAGGAGAGGATGTTTCCACAAGTGGGAAAATCTAGGACCAGAGGGCACAGCCTCAGAATAAAAGGACGTAGCTTTAGAAAGGAGATAAGGAGGAATTTCTTTAGTCAGAGGGTGATGAATATGTGGAATTCATTGCCACAGAGGGCAGTGGAGGCTCAGTCATTTGGTATTGACAGGAACTTAAGCAGAGATTGACAGGTACTTAAAGGTATCAAAGGTGATGTGGAGAAGGTGGAGAATAGGGTTGAGAGGGAAAGATAGATCAGCCATGATCGAATGGCGGAGTAGACTCGATGGACCTAATTCTGCTCCTATGAGCTTATGGAAATGGTCTTCATTGTTCTATTTTGATCCACCTGAGGTACTTCTGAGCTTCAAGTTGTGCAGGAAAATAATTGCAGACGCTGGTACAAATCAAAGGTATCACAAAATGCTGGAGTAACTCAGCAGGTCAGGCAGCATCTTGGAGAGAAGGAATGGTGACGTTTCGGGTCGAGACCCTTCTTCAGACTGATGTCGGGGGGGCAGGACAAAGAAAGGATATAGGTGGAGACAGGAAGACAGTGGGAGAACTGGGAAGGGGGAGGGAAAGAGAGGGACAGAGGAACTATGTAAAGTTAGAGAAGTCAATGTTCATACCACTGGGCTGTAAGCTGCCCAAGCGAACTATGAGGTGCTGTTCCTCCAATTTGCGGTGTGCCTCACTATGGCACTGGAGGAGGCCCATGACAGAAAGGTCAGACTGGGAATGGGAGGGGGAGTTGAAGTGCTGAGCCACCGGGAGATCAGGTTGGTTAAGGCGGACTGAGCGAAGGTGCTGAGCGAAACGATCGAAGAAACTGCGTTTGGTCTCGCCGATGTAGAGAAGTTGATATCTGGAACAGTGGATACAATAGATGAGGTTGGAGGAGGTGCAGGTGAACCTCTGTCTCACCTGGAAAGACTGTTTGGGTCCTTGGATGGAGTCGAGGGGGGAGGTAAAGGGACAGGTGTTGCATCTCCTGCGGTTGCAGGGGAAAGTGCCTGGGGAGGGGTGGTTTGGATAGGAAGGGACGAGTGGACCAGGGAGTTACGGATGGAACGGTCTCTGCGGAATGCAGAAAGGGGAGGAGATGGACAATAGACAATAGGTGCAGGAGTAGGCTATTCGGCCCTTCGAGCCAGCACCACCATTCAATGTGATCATGGCTGATCATTCTCAATCAGTACCCCGTTCCTGCCTTCTCCCCATACCCCCTGACTCCGCTATCCTTAAGAGCTCTATCTAGCTCTCTCTTGAATGCATTCAGAGAATTGGCCTCCACTGCCTTCTGAGGCAATGAATTCCACAGATTTACAACTCTCTGACTGAAAAAGTTTTTCCTCATCTCTGTTCTAAATGGCCTATCCCTCATTCTTAAACTGTGGCCCCTGGTTCTGGACTCCCCTCACATTGGGAACATGTTTCCTGTCTCTAACGTGTCCAACCCCTTAATAATCTTATATGTTTTGATAAGATCCCCTCTCATCCTTCTAAATTCCAGTGTATACAAGCCTAGCCGCTCCAGTCTTTCAGCATATGACACTCCCGCCATTCCGGGAATTAACCTAGTAAACCTACGCTGCACGCCCTCAATAGCAAGAATATCCTTCCTCAAATTTGGATACCAAAACTGCACACAGTACTCCAGGTGCGGTCTCACTAGGGCCCTGTACAACTGCAGAAGGACCTCTTTGCTCCTATACTCAACTCTTCTTGTTATGAAGGCCAACATTCCATTGGCTTTCTTCACTGCCTGCTGTACCTGCATGCTTCCTTTCAGTGACTGATGCACTAGGACACTCAGATCTCGTTGTACGTCCCCTATTCCTAACTTGACACCATTCAGATAATAATCTGCCTTCTTATTCTTACCACCAAAGTGGATAACCTCACACTTATCCACATTAAACTGTATCTGCCATGCATCCGCCCACTCACACAACCTGTCCAAGTCACCCTGCAACCTCATAGCATCTTCCTCACAGCTGACACTACCACCCAGCTTTGTATCATCTGCAAATTTGCTAATGGTACTTTTAATCCCTTCATCCAAGTCATTAATGTATATTGTAAATAGCTGCGGCCCCAACACCGAGCCTTGCGGTACCCCACTAGTCACTGCCTGCCATTCTGAAAGGGACCCATTTATCCCCACTCTTTGCTTTATGTCTGTCAATCAATTTTCTATCCATGTCAGTACCCTACCTCCAATACCATGTGCTCTAATTTTGGCCACTAATCTCCTATGGGGACCTTGTCGAAGGCTTTCTGAAAGTCGAGGTACACCACATCCACCGGCTCTCCCCTGTCAATTTTCCTAGTTACATCCTCAAAGAATTTCAGAAGATTAGTCAAGTATGATTTCCCCTTCGTAAATCCATGCTGACTCGGAACGATCGTGTTACTGCTATCCAAATGCTCCGCAATTTCGTCTTTTATAATTGACTCCAGCATCTTCCCCACCACTGATGTCAGACTAACTGGTCTATAATTTCCCGTTTTCTCTCTCCCTCCTTTCTTAAAAAGTGGGATAACATTAGCTACCCTCCAATCTACAGGAACTGATCCTGAATCTATAGAACATTGGAAAATGATCACCAATGCGTCCACAATTTCTAGAGCCCCCTCCTTAAGTACCCTGGGATGCAGACCATCAGGCCCTGGGGATTTATCAGCCTTCAGTCCCATCAGTCTACCCAACACCATTTCCTGCCTAATGTGAATCTCCTTCAGTTCCTCTGTCACCCTAGGATCTCTGGCCACTAGAACATCTGGGAGATTGTTTGTATCTTCCTTAGTGAAGACAGATCCAAAGTACCGGTTCAACTCGTCTGCCATTTCCTTGTTCTCCATAATAAATTCCCCTGCTTCTGACTTCAAGGGACCCACATTTGCCTTGACTATTTTTTTCCTCTTCACATACCTAAAAAAGCTTTTACTATCCTCCTTTATATTATTGGCTAGCTTACTGTCGTACCTCATCTTTTCTCCCCGTATTGCCTTTTTAGTTATCTTCTGTTGCTCTTTGAAAGATTCTGAATCCTCTGGCTTCCCACTTTTCTTTGCCATGATATACTTCTTCTCTTTTATTTTTATGCTGTCCTTGACTTCCCTTGTCAGCCAAGGGTGCCTCTTACTCCCCTTAGAATCTTTCTTCCTCTTTGGGATAAATTGATCCTGCCGCTTCTGCATTATTCCCAGGAATACCTGTCATTGCTGTTCCACCGTCTTCCCTGCTAGGGCCTCCTTCCAGTCAAATCTGGCCAGCTCCTGCCTCATGCCTCTGTAATCCCCTTTGCTATACTGTAATACTGACACTTCCGAATTTCCCTTCTCCCTCTCAATTTGTAGAGTAAAACAAATTGATCAATTTGTGATCACTGCCTCCTAATGGCTCTTTTACCTCGAGTCCCCTTATCAGATCAGGTTCATTACACAACACTAAATCCAGAATTGCCTTCTCCCTGGTAGGCTCCAGTACCAGCTGTTCCAAGAATCCATCTCGAAGGCACTCCACAAACTCCCTTTCCTGGGGTCCATTACCAACCTGATTTTCCCAGTCTACCTGCATGTTGAAATCTCCCATAACCACCGTAGCATTACATTTGCGACATGCCAATTTTAGCTCTTGATTCAACCTGCACCTTATGTCGAGGCTACTGTTTGGGGACCTGTAGATAACTCCCATTAGGGTCTTTTTACCCTTACAATTCCTCATTTCTATCCATACTGATTCTACATCTCCTGGTTCCATGTCACCCCTTGCAAGGGAGTGAATATCATTCCTTACCAACAGAGTGACCCCACCCCCTCTGCCCACCTGTCTGTCATTTCTATACCTTGTGTACCCCTGAATATTCAGTTCCCAGCCTTGGTCCTCTTGTAGCCATGTCTCAGTGATTCCCACAACATCATACTGAGCCTCAAGCTCATCCACTTTATTTTTCATACTTCGCGCATTTAAATACAACACTTTCACCTCCTCTCTCACACCGGTCACTCACAATTGGCCCTGACCTTACTCTCTTATCCCATCTAGAACTTCCCATTTATTCGAGAGTCCTTTGCAATTTCTCCTGTATTTGCTTCCCCTTTAACTCCATCTCCATATTCCCAGTTTGTCAACCCCTCCCCCCCACTACTTAGTTTAAAGCCACACTTGTAGCACTAGCAAACCTGCCTGCCAGAATGTTGGTCCCCCTGCTGTTAAGGTGCAACCTGTCCCTTTTGTACAGGTCACCCCTACCCCAGAAGAGATCCCAGTGGTCTAGAAATCTAAATCCCTGCTCCCTGCACCAGACCCTCAGCCATACATTCATATCCCAAATCTCTCTGTTCCTGCCCTCACCAGCACGAGGTACAGGTAACAGTCCAGAGATAACCACCCTCGACGTCCTACTTCTCAGTCTTCTTCCTAACTCTCTAAACTCACATTGCAATATCTCCTTCCTCTTCCTCCCGACGTCGTTTGTGCCCACGTGCACAACTACTTCCGGTTGATCGCCTTCCCTCGCTAGGATGTTCTGAAACCAGTCCGTGATGTCTTGGACGCTGGCACCAGAGAGGCAACAGACCATCCTCAAGTCCCGCCTTCCGCCACAGAATCTACTGTCTGTACCTCGAACAATGGAGTCACCCACTACTATGGCTCTTCCTGACTTCGGTCTCCCCGGTCGAGTCTCCTTGCCTGGATTAGAGCTGGATTAGTGGCCAGTAGTGGGACTTCTGTGCTTCAGTGACATGTCGAGTGATCCCTCGAACACCATCTCCTAAAGATTGGATCTAATTTTGGTAGCTTCCCTTTGCATCTTGCTCCTGATATTGTAGTCATCACAACAACATCTCTCTTTCCCCTGTCCCCTTTCACCTGCAAATGCTGGTTTAAATCGAAGGTAGACACAAAATTCCTCGAGTAACTCAGCGGGTCAGGCAGCATTTCTGGAGAGAAGGAATGGGTGACTTTTCGGGTCGAGACCCTTCTTCAGACTGATGTCAGGGGAGGGGGGGGGGGCATACAGTTCTCAACAGACCAGGGACAGAGCAGCCCGCTACAACTTGCATGAGGAATAAGGAAAGCCTGGTATGTTCACCTCCTTGTTTGTACAACTACTTCAATAAACAACCAATTGAACTGGAAATAACAGCTGAAAGATCTGTTCCATTTGGTCTGCGTATGATCACTCCTACTTCCTGTGTAGTAATGGCAAGTGGAAAAGAGGTCACTGGAAAATTTGGAAAGTTGCCATTACCCCTGTCGATTACAGGCTTTGTCGTGCCCCTCCTCTCTTCCATCTCCCCCCCACTACGATCAGTTTGAAGCAGGGTCCTGACCCAAAACATTGCCGATCCATATTCCCCAGAGATGCTGCCTGAGCCAATCATTCCTGGGATCATTGTCATGAACCTGTGGACTCTCTGCAGGCAGATGTGACCGTAGATGATGCATGGATGGGGCGGCCAATGCGTGAAAGGTGGAGGATCAGGGGATTGAGCTCGGTCCTGTCTGGGGAAAGGTGGAGTGAGAATAGAGGCGCGAGAAACTGAGCAAGGCGAGAGAGGGCTCCATCAAGGTGCAGGAGTGTGAAAACGTACAGCTCCAGATTCAGTGGTAGTTTCTTCCCAGCTGATATATCATCATATCATATCATATATATACAGCGCGGAAACAGGCCTTTTCGGCCCACCAAGTCCGCGCCGCCCAGCGATCCCCACACATTAACACTATCCTACACCCACTAGGGACAATTTTTACATTTACCCAGTCACAGGGAGAATGTGCAAACTCCGTACAGACAGCACCCGTAGTCGGGATGGAACCCGGGTCTCCGGCGCTGCATTCGCTGTAAGGCAGCAACTCTGCCGCTGCGCCACCGCGACCACCCGAATTTTCTTTGACTGGAAAGCATCCAAACAAAAGCTTTTCACTGTACCCCGTAACATGTAACGATATGAACTAAACCAAACTAAACTACACCACCAAAAGAGACGTCATGCACAGAGTAGGTTTTATTTGATGCTGAAGGTAAGCAGTGCCCTGGCGGGCAGTGCTGTTACAATGACCGCTGTTCCCTCTGTGTCCCCTGAAGGTAAGCAGTGCCCTGGCGGGCAGTGCTGTTACAATGACCGCTGTTCCCTCTGTGTCCCCTGAAGGTAAGCAGTGCCCTGGCGGGCAGTGCTGTTACAATGACCGCTGTTCCCTCTGTGTCCCCTGAAGGTAAGCATCTGTTTGGAGTGCAACAGCAGTAAGTTGCGAGGCTTGAAGAGGAAGTGGATCCGCTGTTCTGCTCAGGCCACCGTTCTGCACCTGAAGAAATTTATTGCCAAAAAACTTAACCTAACATCATTTAATGAGGTAAGTTCTGAAAGTAAATATTTTATTGTCAACTCTATTTGAAATAAAATAGCTATATAATAAAGTTATTGCTATTGTAAATAAATGTTTTGGACCATTATATAATTAGTAAATTGCAAGCGTTAGTGAGTTGCATTGTGTTCACGATGATGGTGCTTCCATGTGCATGGTGCTTCCAGCACAGGTTGCCTTTGTTTTTAGTTCCCACATCTTTGTGCCCTTCCCTTCACTGTAATGTTTGAGTTGCAATGCATGAGAGACCATTCACTTGGACCGAGGGTTCCCAACCTGGGGTTAATCTGCCCCCAGGGGGTAGTTCGCCTACCCAGGGGTAGATTTGTTGATCTGGATTTGTACATATTGACTGACTGTGTTTGGTTCTGGTATACCGGTATCTGTTCATCATTAGTTGTTCATAAATAAGTGAAATAACATTGTTACGCGCTATTATTATTCTTATTTAAAACAGTATTTTAAAATTTCCCCTTTGTCGGTTGCTTTATTATGGTAGAAGTGTAAACTCAAATTACTGAACAAAACGGTGGGGGTAAATTTATTTTCGAAAAGTTGCAAAGGGGTAAACGGGACGAAAAAGGTTGGGAACCGCTGCCCTAATGTATAAAACCACTCACCTCAGTTTTAAATGGTCTCCCCTTTATTCGTAGACTGTGACCCCTGGTTCTGGACTCCCCCAACATTGGGAACATTTTACCTGCATCTAGCTTGTATTTAGCTTTTATAATTTAAAAAATCATTTTATAATGAACTAATTATCTAGCTTTTATAATTTTACATGTTTCTATAAGATCCCCTCTCATCCTTCTAAACTCCAGTGAGTACAAGCCCAGTCTTTCTAATCTTTCCTCATATGACAGTCCCGCCATCCCGGGGATTAACCTCGTGATCCTACGCCTCAATAGCAAAGATGTCCTTCCTCAAATTAGGAGACCAAAACTGCACACAATACTCCATTTTGTGTCTACCGTATGCTAGGTGGACTGCCCCACTGTCAGAGCAGCTTAGTTTATTAACTTTAATCAGCCTTGGTCCCAACTAATCCCCAGGCCAGCACGGAGACAGTTACTGAATAGCATGAAACCCTTTTCTTTCCTTTTACTAGCATTTTGTTTATCTTCCTGAAGAGCATACCCACTGATATAATCAGCTACATTCCACCCACCCTTTTAGTTAGCATTCATCCTTGCCTCTTTTATTAAAATTCCAGAATGTCTAGTACTTGTGTTTGTCCAAGTTACTGACATTTCAATCTATGCTATTTCCATAACCTACTTCGCACCAGACTCTATTAGTTTCTGTTCTCAACCTCCCTCTTTCCATTTCTTTCCATTTGCTGACGTCTTTCTTGTTACCGTGTGTTTCATCTTATATTCTTCCTCTCCACTTCCCCTCTCTCACACTTGGAGTATTATGTTCAGTTTTAGTCACCCTGATATACAGAGAAACATAGAAACATAGAAAATAGGAGGAGGCCATTTGGTCCTTCGAGCCAGCACCGCCATTCATTGTGATCATGGCTGATCATCCACAATCAGTAACCCGTGCCTGCCTTCTCCCCATATCCCTTGATTCCACTAGCCCCTGGAGCTCTATCTAACTCTTTTAAATTCATCCAATGAATTGGCCTCCACTGCCTTCTGTGGCAGAGACTTCCACAAATTTATAGGAAGGATATTATTCGGCTGGAAAGGGTGCAGAGAAGATTTACGAGGATGTTGCTAGGACTCAAGGGCCTGAGCTACAGGGAGAGGTTGGGCAGGCTGGGGCTTTATTCCAGGAGCACAGGGTGATGTGTTTAACATCATAAGGGAAATAAATAGGGTGAATGCACAAAGTCTTTTACTCAGAGTAAATCACGAACCAGAGGGCATAGGTTTAAGGTGAGAGGGGAAAGATTTAACAGGAACCTGTGGGGCAACTGTGGCGATGGGTATATGGAATGAGTTGCAAGAGAAGGTCATTTAGGCAGGTACAAAAACAGCATTTAAAAGACACTTGGACTGGTACATGGATAAGTTTAGAGATATTGGCCAAACGTGGGCAAATGGAGCATCTTGGTCAGCATGGACAAGTTGGGCTGATGGGGCTGTTTCCGTGCTGTGTGATTCCATGCTGGCTGTGGCGTAAAGGACCTGGAGGTGTTTTGGATTGAGCCCTGCACTGGGACTCAATCCCGGCCTGAAACGTCTACGTCCTCTCCCCACGATGCTTCCTACATGCTGCATTCCGACACCACTTGGCTTTTTGCCCCAGATTCCAGCATCTCCAGTCTCTCCTGTCTCTAAGTAAACAAGTTAAGGGCCTGTCCCAGTTATGCGATTTTGTAAGGCGACTGCTGGCGACTGTCAAAGTCGTAGCAGATTGCCAAATTTTTTTTTACCCTATGACAATGACCACGACAATGCCGAGTCAGGTCGATACAAGTAACTTTTTTAAGAGATTACACCGTCTTCGGAAACATCGCGAAATTCCCACGCTTACCTGACCGTCAAACTGTCGTCTCCAATCTACCTGTTAAATGTCCTGACGGTAAATAAATTGGTTAAACAAAACTATCTTCTGGTATCTTCAAATGCCTTTTCTTAATTTTAGTATTATGTGCTTCTAAATGCATCTGCGACAAGGATTTTTCAGTGAACCTCCTCAAGGACTGATACTGATCAGGCAATTGAACCTCGCAACAAATATCAAAGTGCACTATCCTACCATGTTAGTTAATCTTAAACCACAGAGCCATTTAGCCCTGATACTCTCTCTCTCACACACACACACACTCTATTCATTGGAATAGAGATATTATATGCAACGTCCTTTTCTTTTCGATATTTAAGCGGTGGAGGAATTGGGTTCTTAAAATGACAGGAAAGGATGTCTCAAAATGTCTCTTGAGGTTATTCCACTGTCCGGCGCTTCCTTGTAACCTGTTGCAGTCAGGTCGAAGAAAATAGACACTAAAAAGCTGGAGTAACTCAGCGAGACAGGCAGCATCTCTGGAGAGAAGGAATGGGTGACGTTTGGGGTCGAGACCCTTTCTTCAGACTGAGAGTCAGGGGAGAGGGGAAATGAGAGATCCCTGGACGTTGGTAAGGAACACATGAATGAAAGATGAGTTGCTCCAGCTTTTTGTGTCTATCTTTGGTTATCAGCATCTGCAGTTCCTTCCTACACACACACACACACACACACACACACACACACACACACACACACACACAGTCGGTCCGAAGCTGGGATTGAACCAGCTCGCTGTGTAGGGGGTTCACTGGTCTGCGCTGCCCCCAGACACTAGGGCAGAGCACATCTCACTGTTGTCTTCTCGGGAGCCCCAGGGTTGCGACATCGCATTGTTCACACCGAGTATGTGCGCTTGCTTGCTCACTCTGATCACACACCAGCCGATCACTGGTGGGAGCATTGGCTCTGGACCAGGTTTTATAGGCTGCACGCTTGCACATCATTGGGTAAATTACTTACAAATACAATACATTCAGACTGCAATTTTTAAAAAAGTAACCAAAATCAACCTTATTCAAACAAACTATATTCCTATGAAAGATGGATAACTACATGCAAAAATCTTTAAAAACAGAAACTTCAAACGATTACAAAATATACCTAAAAAGTTCACTGGCCGGTGCTTTCTGTCGGTTTGTTCAGGTGTCCGCCCCCCTTTGACAGCATTACGATCTCCGCCCCCATTCCACAGCCGGCTGTTGCAGCTGCACTTCTGTCAGCTGTCAAAATGGGTTTTGACAGTTCCTGTCGGACCTTGTCTTCTCCTGATCCCGGTACCTGTCTCCGGTTGGTGTTGGTAGTCGACAATGAAATTCATCCGTCCACAGTACCGGAGACAACCTACCAAACCTGGGGACAGCAGGGGACAGCAGGCGACAGCGCCCGCAATAAGCCACGAAACCTGGCAACAAGCCAGCTGTCACCAAAACATTTCAAACAGTTTGATTTTTCAGAGATGAGCTGAGATCTGCTACGACTCATGCCCGCGACACCCCGGCAAACGTGCAGCGACGGCCTAGTCGCCTACAGTCGCCTTAAAATCGCCTTTAATTTGACAAGTGACTAGCATGAACAATATTCAAAGTACTGTAAAGTGTACTTTCACACATGGAACATTGGAATTATTCTGAATGGGATTTTATCAGTCCCATGTCTAGTGAGCGTCTGTTAAGACCAGAGACCAGTCTGCAGTCTGAAGATGGGTCTCGACCCGAAACGTCACCCACTCCTTCTCTCCAGAGATGCTGCCTGACCCGCTGAATTACTCCAGCATTTTGTGTCGACCAGTAATTTATCTCTTATGTTATCTTCCGCCTTCCAATTCCCTCATTGATTTTTCACTCTGTTACAACATCAATTCTCATTCCCAGAATCATCCAAGGATGATGACTCATTGCAATCAGACTCTACATAGATTTTATTAACTTTTTTGTGCAAGAAACCACTTTGTGGACTAGTAATTATACATTTTAAATCCTGCGACGGTATTAACAATGGTCGTAAAGTTATACAGTGAAGAAACAGGCCCTTCAGCCCATCGTGTCCATGCCTATCTATGCTAATCCCATTTGCCTGTATTTGTCCCACTCCCTTTTCTTTCCCAAGTACCTGTCCGCTAAAAAAGCTTTTAATGGTATAAGGGGATATGGGGAAAAGGCAAGAGTATGGTTCAATGATATTATTGTCACATGTAACCAGGTACAGTGAAATTCATTTTTTTTGCACACAGTTCATAAAAATCCACGTAAGCCTAGGCACAATCATACTTATGACCAGGGTTGCCAACTGTCCTGTATTAGCCGGGACATCCTGTATTTTGGGCTAAATTGGTTTGTCCCTTACGGGACCGCCCTTGTCCCGTATTAGGCCCGGACAATGTAGGCCCGGACACTGTAGGTCACGACGATGTAGGCCCAGGCACTGTAGGCCCCGACGCTGTAGGCCCGGACACTGTAGCCCGTGGGGGGGGGGGGTAATCGCGGACAGTGTAGGCACGTGGCTGCTGGCTGGGTGAGGTGGCATGGGGCAGTGACGTCACCCTTTGTCCCTTATTTGGGAGTGAGATAGTTAGCACCCCTATCGACATATCAACCCACGAACCTCCCGTGTAGAATGAAGGAAGCATTGCACCATCACAGAGCTCTGGTTACATTGAATCAAAGGGAAACTGGGAATCACAGCATTGCAATGTTTAGGGTGATTTGTACAGAGTGGTTGCAGCTGTTGGAGGAGGTGAATTATCCCTGGCCTGGGACATGGCACTGTGAGCACTGCATCAGTTCACATGCACAGTAGACACCAGCCAAAATTTCAAATGTTTACTGCCCGAACCTGTTGTGATATTGCTGGGACTACTTTGTGTATCCAAGGACTACTTTGTATGCCTGTGTATATAAGTGATTGGTGTGATTAGGCGGTCACTCTGGATCCAGGCGGCCTTGGAATAAACAGCCTGGAGTACAAGCTGCACCATGATAACATCTTAAACATGTGCACTCGTGGTCCGTCCAGAGTCACAACAAAGGTACAACAAAGGACCACGAAGAACAACATGGTGGCAGCGGTTTGGTGTTTCGCCTAGGGAGGGAATGAAGCATGCCCGAGCAGAAAAGGTTAAAAAGAAGAAAAAAAAGCCCTGGTGGGAAACAAAACAAAAGAAAAGTTTCCAGCTCGGTACGGGACGTTTGGAGTGCATCCCGACAGGGCCAGTATGAGTTGGTATAGTTACCTGCTCAGTAGTCGGCCCGAGTTGCCGACGTGACGCTGCAAGCTGCTGGGGGCGGTGCGTGTAGGCCCACGTCGCGCCCCAGCACCTGTGTAGGCTCGAGATTAGAAGCCTGCGACTGCTTCGCGGGGGAGAGACCGGGAGATCCGACACACACGGAGATGTGCGGTGACAGGGGAAGACCGGGAGAGCCGACACACACGGAGATGTGCGGTGACCGGGGAAGACCGGGAGATCCGACACACACGGAGATGTGCGGTGACCGGGGAAGACCAACACCCATGGAGGTGTGCGGCAACAGGGGAAGACCGGGAGACCCGACACACACAGAGATGTGCGGTGACCGGGGAAGACCGACACCCACGGAGGTGTGCGGTGACCGGGGAAGACCAACACCCATGGAGGTGTGCGGCAACAGGGGAAGACCGGGAGACCCGACACACACAGAGATGTGCGGTGACCGGGGAAGACCGACACCCACGGAGGTGTGCGGTGACCGGGGAAGACCAACACCCATGGAGGTGTGCGGCAACAGGGGAAGACCGGGAGACCCGACACACACGGAGATGTGCGGTGACCGGGGAAGACCGACACCCACGGAGGTGTGCGGCGACCGGGAGAGCCCCGGAGGAGACCGACACCCATGGAGGTGTGCGGCGACCGGGAGAGCCCCGGGGGAGGCTGACACCCACGGAGGTGTGCGGCGACCGGGAGACCCGACACCCACGGAGGTGTGCGGCGACCGGAGGGACCGACCACCCGTGGAGGTGCAGCGGCCGGTAAGGCCGAGGCACTGCGTACTTACCCAGGCGCGTCGACCGTAGAGTCGGGACGGCCCTGGGCCCGAGGCAGCGGCAGCGCGTTCGAATTTGAGCGGCAGCTGCTGGGAGCACCTGTGGGCGGGGCCGGGGAGTACCTGTGGGCGGGGCCGGGGAGTACCTGTGGGCGGGGCCAGCGGCAGCGCGTTCGAAAAGTTGAACGGCAGCTGCCGGGGAGCACTTGTGGGCGGGGCCAGCGCACCGCGATTACAGCAGTGCCAGCCCAGCAGTGGGAGCCCAGCAGTGCCAGCCCAGCAGTGAGAGCCCAGCAGTGAGAGCCCAGCAGTGAGAGCCCAGCAGTGCCAACCCACCAGTGGGAGCCCAGCAGTGCCAACCCAGCAGTGGGAGCCCAGCAGTGGGAGCCCAGCAGGGCCAACCCAGCAGTGGGAGCCCAGCAGTGCCAGCCCAGCAGTGGGAGGCCAGCAATGGCAGGCAAATCATGGTGGTGGAGCATCTAGAGCCTACACTACGTTTGATCTACACAGCACGTCTTCTTGAGGGGAAGATATGGAACAAAATGAATATTTTGTGTTTAATGACCTGTGTAGTGATCTGTGTAATGAAAGCTTAATGTATTATATTTGATGCTTTTGTATAAATGTATATATCTGTGGAGTGACCACATGGAGTGAGTGACCACCCGGAGATGAGTGACCACCCGGCGATGAGTGACCACCCGGAGATGAGTGACCACCCGGCGATGAGTGACCACCCGGCGATGAGTGAAATTCCGCAGAGGAGTGACCACCATGATGGCGACAAAAAGCAATTGTGTTTAGTTGTGTTATTGGTTTTGTTTGCAAAAAGCAATGGTGTTTTGGTTTTGTTTGTTAAATATATTTTAGCCCTCGAATGGTAAAGAAAACAATTTTATATAAGACAAGGGGGATGTTGTAATATATAAGACAAGGGGGATGTTGTGATATTGCTGGGACTACTTTGTGTATGCAAGGACTACTTTGTATGCCTGTGTATATAAGTGATTGGTGTGATTAGGCGGTCACTCTGGATGCAGGTGGCCACGGAATAAACAGCCTGGAGTTGAGCTCCAGCAATGTAACCTTTTATACACGTGTACTTGTGGTCCTTCCAGAGTCACTAAAGGTACAACAGGTACCGGACCACGAAGTACAACAGAACCCTCAACCACAGACAAGTACTGGAAGCAAATCTTCCCTCTGCTGCCCACATTAATGCGCTCCTCTTGAGCCACTTCACCTCAACCCACCTCTGGGGTTCCTCAGACCGACAGGATGATGAGACCAACATAGATGAGACCAACATAGAGAAAGCTTCCGTGGGGTCATGTGTCGCCTAACGTGTTCTGTGTAACCTGATGTCACATCATGTCACGTGATGTTCTGTGTCACGTGATATCTCACGTCAGGGGCAGCTTCACGTCACATGTATAAGTGTGGCGTCTTATCATGTATCATGTCAAGTGTAGTGATACATGTATAGGGTCACGTGTGGCATCACGTGTCATCACATCACGTGTACCTTCACATGACATGTATAGTGTCATGTCACGTGTTGCGTTTTTTTATGTCTCGAGCTGGCGTGACCCTTGCTCTCCTGATTCTCCACAGCTGGATATTCTATGCAATGAAGAAATACTTGGAAAGGATCACACTTTGAAGTTTGTTGTTGTCACTCGATGGAGATTTAAGGTAAACAGTTACTGCGTTGTCTTTGTATAACGGTCAATCAACTGTATTTTAAATTGTAGAAAGTTTGCAGTCAGTTCCTTGTTCCACATGGGTGTGATACTCTGACTATAGCTGTTCTCCCATTGCTTGTAGAATCCCCTACCCTGGGGAAGCTCCCACGCCTCGTCCCTTCAACTGAGCATTGCATGCTTCGACATCATTGCTCTGCCTCAGGTCAACCACTCTCGGCTCAAGGAGTGTCAATACTGTGAGGAGGCATTGAGAAGGGAAGCAAGGTGGACTGCAGTTGCTGTGTGGGTGGGTGTGCAATGTTAGTGAGGATGCAAATCAGACCTCGATGGTGTCTTCCAACCACGATGGAACTTCAGGGGCACAGCTCAGTGGAGTGGGGTCACCACAGAGCAGGTTAGGGGCAGAGTTCAGAGGAGTGGGGTCAACACAGAGCAGGGTATGGACACAGCTCAGTGGAGTGGGGTGACCACAGAGCAGGTTAGGGGCAGCGCACAGTGGAGTGGGTCACTATACAGCAGATTAGGGCAGCGCACAGTGGAATGGGTCACTATACAGCAGGTTATGGACACAGCTCAGTGGAGTGGGGTCACTATACAGCAGGTTATGGACACAGCTCAGTGGAGTGGGGTCACTATACAGCAGGGTATGGACACAGCTCAGTGGAGTGGGGTCACTATACAGCAGGTTATGGACACAGCTCAGTGGAGTGGGGTCACCACAGAGCAGGTTAGGGGCAAGCGCATAGTGGAGTGGGTCACTATACAACAGGTTATGGACACAGCTCAGTGGAGTGGGGTCACCACAGAGCAGGTATGTAACACGGCTTGCCTCACACTTGAAGGATGTCCACACCGCTCTTTTCTCAATGCCTAAAGAAAGGCAGCAGGAAGTGAGATGGGAGAACAGGAAAGCCAAACAACCATTGTGGCCTCCCCTTCAGGTCCACATGATATTTGAAAAGTACTCCTTGCAAGCCCACTTCCCAAGATATGGAAGTGTTTAACCTGCTCCACGGGTAAAAGGCTTGTGCAATATTGTGTATTCCCCAAACTACTCCACGCGTAAAAGGCTTGTGCAATATTGTGTATTCTCCAAATTGTAATTGAGTCACTGAAACTAACCATTTTAATCATTTGAAATGAGGAAAGCAAAGAGGATTACGGGAATAATGAGGATTTGCAGGTAAAATTCCACTACCCAATCCTTGGCACACCTTCCCAACTGATCTCAATCCTGTTGTAAACATAGATACGCCACAGGTTTCTTCTCACCCTAATGATGATACTGCTCTCTCCTTTCTTCCTACCGATTTAATACAGAGGAGTTGCATTTTGGAAAGTTTAACATGGGCAGCACCTGCACAGTGAATGGTAGAGTGGCTCTGGGGACTGTTGTAGAGCAGAGGGATCTAGCAGTACATAGTTCCTTCAAAGTGGCGTCACAGGTAGATAGGGTGGCACATTGCCCTTCGTCAGAGTTTTAAATATAAAAGTTGGGAGGTCATATTGCAGTTATATAAGACGTCGGTGAGGCCGCATTTAGAATATTGTATTCAGTACTCGGCACCATGTTACAGGAAAGATGTTGTCAAGTTGGAATGGGTACAGAGAAGATTTATGAGGATGTGTGTTGCAAGGACATTGGATTGTGATTCCACTGGGACCGGGGTGATCTGAATGCTCGACACCTCATATTCTGTTTGACATATCAGCTGCATCACCCATGGGTCCATTAGCTTGTTCATTTCCTTTGGGCAATGGCACTGACAACTTGAAGTTATTTGAAGAAAATCTTTTGATTGAGTAACATGGTGCGATACACTATATAGTATAGCACGGTGGTGCAGCGGTAGAGTTGCTGCCTCACAGCGCCAGAGACCCGGGTTCAATCCTGACTACGGTGCTTGTCTGCATGGAGTTTGTACTTTCTGCCTGTGACCACGTGGGTTTTCTCCAGTTTCCCCCCACCCACATGCCAAAGACACTCAGGTTTGTAGGTTAATTGGTTTGGTGTAATTGTAAATTGTCTCTAGTGTGTAGAATATAGGGTTGCCAACTTTCTCACTCCAAATAAGGGTCAAAAGGTGATGTCACCGCCCCGTGCCCCACATGACTTCACCCAGCCAGCGGCCACGTGCTCCTGCTCCACCAATGGCGGCTGCCTGGGCCGGGAGGCGGGTTGCTACGCAACCTCCGTTAGGTGGCGCCTGGGCCTCCGGGCCTACATTGTCCGATTGTACAGTGTCTGGGACTACAGCGGCCCCCGGGTCTACAATGTCCGGGCCTACAGTGTAGTGGGGGGGGGCTTACAGTGTCGTCGTCCCCCCCCCCGGCCTAATACGGGACAAACCAATCGAGCCCAAAGTACGGGGATGTCTCAGCTAATACAGGACAGTTGGCAACCCTAGTAGGATAGTGTTAATGTGCGGGGATCGCTGGTCGGCGGAGACTAGGTGGGCCGAAGAACCTGTTTCTGTGCTGCATCTAACGTAAACTAAATTTATCTACCTTTCTCTCTTTGAAGAAATCGCCACTCCTGCTACACTACAGGCCAAAAATGGACCTGCTATGACATCAAGTTTTATTGCCAGCAGAACTTCATAAGGTGCAACTTTTGCAGAGACGATCACCTAGCACTCAAACAATGCATCCCTGGATCTAGCATGTGGCACACACCAGCAAATGCACATACCAGATCAGAGGTACTGTTCAACTGGGACTGACTCAACAAAAGCCTGCTTCCGTGCTCCCTCCCACATCGTGTGGAATCGCTCATGTTTAAGTGGGTTTACAGTCATAATATTATTATGAAAGGATCAAATGAAATTGCACCAAGACACTTTTTATACCTGGTTTCTAAAGACAAATGCAGTGTCATGAATTTGATGTGTTAGGCGGCTTTGTTGTTGTGGGCACCAAGATATCTTTTATAGTTTACATTTTTGCTTTAGCAGCTCTGTGAACCTGCGTGTGATTTGGAAATGTTTAATGATGCCATTTATTAATCTGCGGGTTACTTTGGCTTTCTTATTTAAAGGACCTTTGGAATCGTTTTTATAGTTTCAGATCAAAAATTATGGATAGAAATTGGTAGATTTAAAAAAATATCTTATCAAATGAAATTCCTTTGTTTGCTGCTTGAACAGATATTTACCCTCGAATTTTTGACTTTATAAAATATATAGTCCAGGTATTTCAGCTTCTCGTCATATTCTAATCTGATCTGTTAACTCTTCTTTCAAAAAGAAACCCTTTTTGCATCCGCTGTAACACATCCCAAAGTTGCTGCCCTCAGCAACCGAGTTTCAAAGACATACACAAGAGCCTGGAGTAACTCAGTAACTAGTACTCAACAGCAGCTGAGTTACTCCAGCTTTTTGTGTCTGTCTTTGGTTTAAACCAGCATCCAGCAGTTCCTCCATACACAACTGGGTTACAAGGTTGTACACTACACTACTCACATTCTGTTTCCTGCCCTTGAAGCCACAGAATTGCATCATAGAAACATAGAAAATAGGTGCAGAAGGAGGCCTTTTGGCCCATCGAGCCAGCACCGCCATTCATTGTGATCATGGCTGATCATCCACAATCCGTAACCCGTGCCTGCCATCGTTGAGTCTGAGCACTGTCTAGAAACATACTCCAGCATCTTGTGGATCAAGCCAGCTCCGCAGATGTGTATAGTTAGTGATGTCCCAATGTGACAGGTCCCATCGGCAATTTGCTTTTGCACGTCCGCTGAGCTGAACAAATATCAAGTGGTCCATTTAAAGTGTTTAACCAAGATCCTAATTAGTGGGATTTCTCAGTTCATGTCTTTGGTGCGATTGAGTTAGTTATGATTACCATTGCTTTTACAGTGACCATTCACTGGAATGTCTACAAATCTCCAACTTACCCAGGAGAGGTGGCACTGTATATGTCTGTTACATCACAGAAACATCAACGTCATTTTGTCAGAAACCTGTGTTAAAGATGAGGCTGGGAATTTCCAGTACTTTCATCAGAACACTATTCCTTGCCCTAATAATAAAAATCTTGGGCTGAGAGAGGGGATATATGATGGCAGTAATGGGGACTGATATTTATCCATATTGTTCATGATACGTTCTGAAGGACTATATATATATATATATATATATATATATATATATATATTGCAAATTATGTGTTTTAGTTCTTGGTATTTGGTGGTGTTTTTGCACTAGGTACCAGGTTTCTAAGATAAACAATCTCTTTTTCAGAAGATAGTGTAGCATTAGAGTTGTGTATTAATATACCAGGAGAGAATTATGCCTCTATGGTGTTCTTGTAACTAATTTAATGTGTATAATTGTCTTCAAAGATTTTGATAAGGAATGTCTGACCATTGCAACTGCCTGTAAAGTGACTCATAAAATACTATTTTTGGCAGGGATAAGTGACATTTTTAATCTGGGTAGCAAGAAAGTTAACAAAATTACAGTCTCTATGATTTTTATGACAGGTTAAATGAAATATTATTTCAAAGCTGTATCCAACTTAACTTCTGACGAGTTTTGATTGATATCGATAAAAATGTAATAAGCAAAGTGCTGGAGGAACTCAGATGGCCAGGAGACGGCCAGGCAGCATCTGCGGAGGGAATGAATGGACAGACAATGTACCGGGTTGTGACCCTTCTTCAGATCTGAAACGTCATCTGTCCATTTCCTCCACAGATGCTGCCTGAGCTGATGAGTTCCTCCAGCACTCTGTGTTGTGCTCGACATCCCAGCATCAGCTGTACCTTGTGTGTCGGAGCTAAACAAAAGTTTGGTTACGAGGCTGAAGATGAAATGTTCCAATGTTATCTTCCTCCATTACTGCGTGCTTCAGCATTCCTGTAAAGCAGAACCTGCAGGACAATGAACACTTCAATAGAATGCATGAATATTCATTCATGCTCGATCACTCTCCTTTTCATAAATTTCACAGTTTCCAGTATTCATAGTGGAAGGTTGAACTTTGAAGCTGTATGGATGTTCATTTTGGCACAGCAGGATATTCACAAGCTGCCTATTTACTTTTAAATTTGCGTTGTTGGAAAAGTTTTGGTTCATTTTTTTAGTAACTTCAGTTAGTTTAACCTTTTCTTCTGATTTTGCTCAGCCATCACTGCAACTTTAACCTTCAGCTGTAGAAACAAGGAACTACAGATGCTGTTTTACAAAAAAAAGACACAAAGCACTGGAGTAACTTAGCAGGTCAGGCAACATCTCTGGAGAACAGGCATAGGTGACGTTCTGGTCGGGACCCTTCTTCAAACTGATTGTGGTAGGAGAGGGAAAGGTTCATGTGCACCTCCTCTAACCTCATCTCTGGCATCCAGTGTGGCCCAATGTACATCCTGTACATCGGCGAGACCATGCCAGGACCTGGTGACCTAGCTGGGTTATTGCGCTCGGTCCACCAAGACCTGCTGGATCTCCCGGTTGCCAACCATTTTAACTCCTTCCCATTCCCACACTGACCTTTTTGTCCTGGGCCTCCTCCATGGCCAGAGTGAGGCCCAGCGCAAACTGGAGGAACAACACCTCATAGCTTACAACTCAATAGTATGAACATTGAATTCTCCAATGTTAAGTAACTACATAACCCTCCCCCCTCTCCCTTCTTCCCCCACCCCTTTTCCTTCCCTTCCCCTCTCTCCCCTGTGCCCCATCTGGGCTCACACCTATTTTCTTCCCCTCCCCATCCCCTTTCACCTACTTTCCTTCCTCTAGCTTCACATTTCGCTAGCTTCAATCCTTTTGTCTCACATCTGTCTTTTCATCTCTGCCCCCTGTCCAAACATCTGCCTATAAATTCTTCATCCTCTCACCTGTATCCACCCTTCCCCCTCATACCCCCTCCCCCACAATCAGTCTGAAGAAAGGTTCCTTGACAAACATCACCTCTCCATGTTCTCCAGAGATGTTGCTGGATCCACAGAGTTACTCCAGCACTTTGTATTTCAACCCATATCTTGGGAAATTTTACAGACATTGCATTCGGAAACTGAAAAGGGATTAGTAGAACAAATAGATAATTCATTGGAGAAACAGCTTTGATGGAATTAAGTTTGCCTCATCTAAATATAGTTCAGCGTTGCTCCCTGGTGCTAATGGAATGTAGTCTGGAGCTAATTAAAACTACGTCCATCCTGTACTTTGTGCAAAATTTGTGCAACTTCTAGCCTTGAGTTTATTTGAAGTGTGTCTCAAGAGCCACAAAGCAAGAGTTTCCACTGTGAATCGGAAGTGGCAGCGCGAGGGCTTTACTCCCATGGTCGCCCTCTCTTGTCTTTGTCTTTATGTCTATTCAGATGTCTCTTTTACTGCTTTCCTCAATGTGCGAGGCTGGTTAATTGCAACTGAGTATGCTAGACTAAAGATAGACACAAAAAGCCGGAGTAACTCAGCGGGACAGGCAGCATCTCTGGAGAGAAGGAATAGGTGACGTTTCAGGTCGCGACCCGAATCGTCACCCATTTCTTCTCTCCAGAGATGCTGCCTATCCCGCTGAGTTACTCCAGTTTTTTGTGTCTATCTTTAGTTTAAGCCAGCATCTACAGTTCCTTCCTACACATATAAGCTAGACTAAGTGGCAAATCCTCTCCCTGTTAACATTGTTTTCATGCAATGATAAATCTTAATTACACAGGTAGTGCCAGTATTGTGCCAACTATTTCCTGATCTGCCGCTTGCTAGACCACTGTGAGGACACTGAATCAGACTAGGGCGAACTAGGGAGAGATTCTGTGGTTGGTTGGTGGTCTACAAACTGATGGCCATGTACTTACTAGATCCATAACTTACTAGAGGTATTAACTTCAGCTTATAGCCCAGAGTGACAGGTTTTAACGAGGATGAATATCTGCATTGTCAGTCCAATACCATAAACACTATACCATCTTCCCTGAAAGAGAGAAATCGTTTTTCCACGTCCAGATATGTAAGAGCTAATTGTAGTGTGGTTTGTGGAGGCTCTCTTGCTGTTTGGTGTTTTACGTTATCTATGTTGACATTTGGAGGAATGGCTTCTGGCCAATTGCTGAGACAGCAGGCCAGCGTTTGAAAGCCACCCTTAGCTTCTGAGCATCAGAATGTATACAACTTGCACTTTGTCCATTGGGTGCTAAAAGGTGTAATGCTGGCTTCCACTACAGGCAAGAACGATTCAGAGAATGCATTTCAGTACATTGAGTTTGCATCATTATTTATCCACTACTGTGACTTAAGCTTTTTTTTAAACAACAAATCCCAATAGCAAGATAATAAAAAAAAACTGCAGGTGGACATATTGTTTAATGAATTCTAGCATTAATTTAACTGGAATCCTTGAACAATTCAAACAAGAGATATGAGTGCCTTTAACTAGATCCAGTCCATCTTTAGTCATGCAGTTATTGCTGCTTTCACACAGTCATCCAGTCAGTGGTCACAACAGCGCAGGCTTCGTGTGGGGACAGTTCACTCGCTAACACTTTCAATGGCAGATTTTGACTTTTGTGAAGTGTGTCATTTCAAACTGTTTTAAGTAAGAAAGCCAAAGTTCGATGAAGTTGATAAAGCTAAGGAAGTCTGAATCCAGCATCTGCAGTTTGTTTTCGATTGCTGGGGGAAATGTTTGGTGTAACAGTCCAAAACTACAAACCTTAAAACTGTGAAGGTAGGTATTGACTTTGAGTTGTGTTTTGTTCATGTTAATGGATGAGAGAACAATTTAGATATGTCTGATCTGTTTGCAATGAAGATGTTTTCACCTCATCTGTGGTTGAAATGAAAGTACCATGTGATGTTAGACTTACAAAGGTAGTCTGAACTGTTTGCTCATCCTGATTATATGTTTAACTTTGCATTATTTTTGACACAGAAAGCATTAATGTCTCTGTTTGTGTGGGTTTCAGCTTCTGTGTGGTACAAGATTCGTTATTATGTACACAGCCTTTTACACAAATCCAAATCAGTGCTTGTTTATTGAACAATGGAGCCTTTCGAAGACAATATTGTAAGTGGGCCTTTTTATAAAAAAATGTTGGCTGGGGCTGAGAATTATTATATACTGTCTAACTTTATTTTCTATTAAGCTTTGCAGCTATGATCTGCTTCATTATCATAGTAACATCAGAGCAAATTAAGTTACAATAAGCTTTGCTGTACATTGGCTACTAATTTAATCTGAACTACTAGTTACATGTTCCCACTGCACGCTGGTACAGTGAGGTATATCTGTGAGGTTGGGCAGCAAGGCAAGGCAAGGCAAGGCAAGGCAAGGTGCATATGGAATCAAGTTGATTTGTCATTCACTCCTGCGTAGCAGGATTTTCCAGATTTCATAACTTGATTCTTTCAAAACATTTTCTGTTTTTGTGTAACAAAAACAAACGGGGTCAGGCAGCACTTGTGGAGGGAATGGACAGGTGACGTTTCGGGTCTGGACCCTGTGTTAGATTGGTGGACAGATAATGTTTCGGGATTGTCCCTTTGTCAGGCTTATCAGTCTTAAGGAATGGTCCCAAGCTGAAACACTGTCTGTCCATTCCCTCCACAGATACTGCCTGATCTGCTGAGTTTAGGGTTGCCAACTTTCTCACTCCCAAATAAGGGACAAAAGGTGATGTCACGGCCCATGCCCCAAGTGACCTCACCCAGCCAGCAGCTACATGCTCCCACTCCACCAATGGCGGCCGCCCGGGCTGGGAGGCGGGTTGCTATGCAACCATCGTTAGGCGGTGCCCGGGCCTCCGGGCCTACAGTGTCCGGACCTACAGCGGCCCCCGGGCCTACAGCACCCCTCGGGCCTAATACGGGAAAAGGGCGGTCCTGTATGGGACAAACCAATTTTGCCCAATAAACGGGATGTCCTGGCTAATACGGGACAGTTGGCAACCCTAGCTGAGTTCCTCCAGCAGTTTGTGTTTTACTCCAGATTGCATCATCAGCAGTGTCTTGTGTCTCCTCCTGTTTTGCTGTTATACTGGTATGGTACATACTCTTGGCAATCACAGAGCATGGGAGCAGACAGCTGAGCTGTGAGTGAACCAGAAGAATCTGCTTGAACAGTCATGGACGATGTGAGACCAAACAATACAACCTTTGTTTACAGTACTTCAGAGTTTTAGTTCACAAAAATCTGTCTGTCTCTTCTGAAATTAACAATCGAACATCAATTATTATTGTCAATGTTGAGCTCCAAACATTTACTGTCCCTTAAATCTAAACCTGTCTTGAACCCTGTTCTTCAGTCACAGACTGGCAATCTGCAGAAATAGCGTCTTCCCCCTTAAGACAACCGTGCACCGCATTCTCTTCAATCATCAAATCATCCTGCAATTTTCTAAATTCCAGATAATCTGTCCTAAATGTGATTAATTGTCATTTAATTTAATTTTTGGCATCCAGCTGTCATTCTGGCAAATCTACACTGCAGTCCCTCCACTGTGTCTTTCCTCCCTGACCTTTAGGGTTGCCAACGTTCTCACTCCCAAATATGGGACAAGGTGACGTCACCCAGCCAGCGGCCACGTGCTCCCGTTCCACCAATGGCAGCTGCCCGGCCCGGGAGCGGGTTGCTATGCAACCTCCGTCAGGCGGCGCCCGGGTCTCCGGACCTACAATCTCTGGACCTACACTATCCGGACTAACACTTGTCGGACTTACACTGTCGGACCTACACTGTCCGGACCTACGCTGTCCGGACCTACGCTGTCCGGGCCTACGCTGTCCGGACCTACGCTGTCGGACCTACGCTGTCCGGACCTACGCTGTCCGGACCTACGCTGTCCGGGCCTACGGTGTCCAAACCTACGCTGTCCGGACCTACAGCGCCCCCCCCCCCCCCCCCCCCCCCGGGCCTAATACGGCCCTGTAAGGGACAAACCAATTTAACCCAATATACAGGATGTCCCGGCTAATACGGGACAGTTGGCAACCCTACTGACATTTGCTCTCCACAGCTGCCTCCAACACTGCTGCTCAGGTCTGGCCAGCTCTGCCATGGCATTGCTTTGTCTTCCTGTACTTTGTTCCACTGGATAGGAACACCTTCCATCAGCCGTTTGATGATTTATTGTACTTTCTGTGACATTTCACTGTTTGACCAACGTGACTTTATAAAGCCACTGTTTCTGGCCTTGTACCCATTGGACGTTGCTCTGTTTGATTGTTCATTGGTCCAGAGAGCTTGACCCGCCGAATCACCCATTCATCTGTAAACATCTCGTGGTAACTTGAAGCTTCTATTGACACTGTTTACAGCACCTGAGATTATCTGCCCTCCACCTAAGCCATTAATAGTGCAGTGAAAGGTTGTTTTTACAGGGCACTGCTGATTCAAGCTGTCAGAGGTAGGAAGGAACTGCAGATGCTGGTTTAAACCTAAGACTAGCTTTTTGTGTCTATCTTCAGCCTGAACACTTGCCTGTTACCCGACTCCTTCCAGTTTCCCCACCAGATCAATATTTTGCCTTTGTTTCCAAAAGCTTCACGTTTAGCTGTGAGACTTGTTAGCAACTAGATGATGATTTGATCACATCAGTAGATATTTACCGTTCATTATCAGTCAGCAATAAATTGGATCGTGCCTCAGTTGTGACCATCCTTTACACATCCACACTCTCACTCTCAGGCGGAAGCTCGCTTATTGCCTCGAGACCACAATCACCTCCTGGCAGCAGATAGAAACATAGGAAATAGAGGCAGGAGGAGGTCATTTGGCCCTTCCTGCCAGCACTGCCATTCATTGTGATCATGGCTGATCATCCACAATCAGTAACATGTGCCCAACTTCTCCTCAAATCCCTTGATTCCGCTAGCCCTTAGAGCTCTATCTAACTCTCTTTTAAATCCATCCAGTGAATTGGCCTCCACTGCCCTCTGTGGCAGAGAATTCCACAAATTCACAACTCTCTGGGTGAAAAAGTTCCTTCTCACCTCAGGTTTAAATGGTCTCCCCATTATTCTTAGACTGTGGTCCCTGGTTCTGGACTCCCCCAACATTGGGAACATTTTTCCTGCATCTAGCTTGTCCAGTCCTTTTACAATTTTATGTTTCTATAAGATCTCCTCTCATCCTTCTAAACTCCAGTGAATACAAGCCTGGTCTTTCCAATCTTTCCTCATATGACTCTCAAGTGCTGATGCCATTTTGCAATCATTCTCCTCACACCGTAGAGTCATACAGGAAAGAAATAGGCCCTTTGGCCCATCCCGCCCATGTCTTCCTGAGCCAGTCGCATTTGCCAATGCTTGGCCCATACCCTTCAAAACTTTTCCTATCCATGTCCACATCCCATACCTGCCCAAGAGTGTCCTGGATGTCATCGTTCCATATACCCACCACTCTGTGTGGAAACCCGCCTCTCAGATCCTCGTTAAACCTTCCCCTCCCTCTGATACCTACGCCCACTACTTTTACATTTCTTTCTCACAGGGAAACCAGTGACAGCCTACCCAGACACCACAGTGGTGCAGCACATTGCACTGGCTACAGCGCCTGGAGGGCGTTACATAACTTCTGCTGCCTCAAACGCAAGAAGAAGTGGTGCAGCGGTAGAGCTGCGGCCTTTCAGCGCCAGAGACCCAGGTTCAAACCCGACTACGGGTGCTGTCTGTGTGCGGTTTGCACGTTCTCCCCGTGAACCACGTGGGTTTTCTTCAGGTCCTCTGATTTCTTCTCACATCCCAAAGACGTGCAGGTTTGTAAACATAGAAAATAGGTGCAGGAGGAAGCCATTTGGCCCTTCAAGCCAGCACCACCATTCATTGTGATCATGGCTGATCATCCACAATCAGTAACCTGTGCCCAACTTCTCCCCATATCCCTTGATTCCACTAGCCCCTGGAGCGCTATGTAATAGATTAGGTTAACTGACTTCTGTAAATTGCCCCTAATGCAAGGGTTCCCAACTTGGGGTAAATTTCGCACACCATTATTGTTATTTGAACTTAAAATAATAATATTAATAACAGTATTTTTAAATTTCCCCTTTGTCAGTTGCTTTATTATGGTAGAAGTGTAAACTCAAATTACTGAACAAAACAGGGTGGGGGTAAATTTACTTTAAAAAAGTTGCCAGGAGTAAATGGGACGAAAAAGGTTGGGAACCCCTGCCCTAATGTATTGGATGCAAAATTGGGATAACATTGAACCAGTGTACTGGTCAGCGTGGACTCGGATGATGGGTCTGTTCCCACTCGGTATCTCTAAAAACCTTTTTAAAAGACTGGTATTTTATATCTGTCTGAAAATCCCTGTTGCTGACATTTACTACAATCCTTTGATTATCCTTCTCTATTACTTCATCAACAATTCTGTCAGTTAAGAACAATTTGTCTTTAGCAAATCTCTGCTGTCTGTCTTTTATCATTTCTATGGGATTTAATATGCGTGGGTGGCCACTATGAACATGGTGGGCTGAATGGCCAGCTTCTATGCTATACCACTCTTGACTGTGTGACATGACACACAGTTCTCCAAATACCAATTGAGTTTAAATTCTCTATCTCCCCCTTTCCCCTTTGTTCCCCCACCTCCCAACCCCCTCCCTCCCCTGAGTTCATATTTCACACCTCTTCTCATCTCTCACTTGTCGTCTTTTCATCTCTGGCCTTTGTCCAACCATCTGCCTGTCAAACCGCTCGAGTTACTCCAGCACTATGCTTTTTTTGTAAACCAGCATCTGCAGTTCCTTGTGTCCATCAATTTTTTTTAAATCCTTGATTGTTCTTTAAAAACATTGTCCACTCCCAGAGTTGAAGTAACGCCAGGTCCAGCAGGCTGCCCAGGACCCCCCCTGACCCTTTGAATACATCCCACATGTCCCAGCCCACTGGCACCTCCTTTGAGTCTAAGCTGCTTGCTTGCTGTGTAGTTTTGCCAAGCTCGCCTTTTACCTTCAGTTGTTCCTACCCCTCCCTTGTAAGTAATTCAGGGAACCGATTCACCAGGTGCTGAACATTGTTGGGGCAACCCCATAAGTAAATATGAGTGTAGAGTTTACTGTAAGTATAGGTTGGGTTGCCAACTATCTCACTCCCAAATAAGGGACAATGTGACGTCACCTCCCCACGCCCTGCGTGACCTCACCCAGCCAGCGGCCGCTTGCTCCCGCTCCACCAATGGCGGCCGTCTGGGCCAGGAGGCGGTTGCTACGCATCCTCCGTTAGGCGGCACGCGGGCCTACAGTGTCAGGGCCTACAGTGTCAGGGCCTACACTGTCCGGGCCTACACTGTCCGGGCCTACACTGTCCGGGCCTACAGTGCCCTACAGCGATCTACAGCGCCCCCCGGGTAGCGCAGCGGTAGAGTTGCTGCTTTACAGCGAATGCAGCGCCGGAGACTCAGGTTCGATCCTGACTACGGGTGCTGCACTGTAAGGAGTTTGTACGTTCTCCCCGTGACCTGCGTGGGTTTTCTCCGAGATCTTCGGTTTCCTCCCACACTCCAAAGACGTACAGGTATGTAGGTTAATTGGCTGGGTAAATGTAAAAAATTGTCCCTAGTGGGTGTAGGATAGTGTTAATGTACGGGGATCGCTGGGCGGCACGGACTTGGTGGGCCGAAAAGGCCTGTTTCCGGCTGTATATATATGATATGATATTATACGGGACAGGTGCGGTCCCATACGGGACAAGCCAATTTAGCCCAAAATACGGGATGTCCCAGCTAATACGGGACAGTTGGCAACCCTAAGTGAACATTGTACACTATCCTGTGCTACACTGTAGCAGTGGCTGGAAATTAATATGTTTAGTTTATCTACCGTTTGCTGCTGTTGATCATGGCAAAAGTTGGAAAATACATGGATATGATTTTGCATCCTATGATGTTAAAATGTTTAGTTTATAAAATGGAACATTTCAGGTATCTGGCATGATAGGGCCATACGGAAACAGGCTGTTCGGCCAACATGCCCCATCTACACTAGTCCCACCTGCCCACGTTTGCCCCATATCCTTCTAAATCTATCCTATCCATGTAGCTGTCTTTTAAATGTTGTTATAGTACCTGTCTCAACGACCTCCTCGGGCAGCTCATTCCATTCACCCTCTGTGTGAAAAAGGTGCTCCTCAGGCTTCTATTAAACCTCTCCCCTCTCACCTTAAACAGATGTCCTCTGGTGCTTGTTCCCCTACTCTGGGTAAGTCAAAGTTTGACGTTTCTGTGCTCACCTCCTGGTGTCAGGTTGTGTGGCTGGAAGCTTGTGTGTGTGGAGCGTTAATGTGAAGTTCAACGGGCCTTCGCCAGCTTTAATCAAAATGATTACATAAACCCCACACACGTTACACACTCCCTGGCCAACTAGAAATAGCACACCCAACCTGTGCCAAATATCCAGGAGACCAGGCAGCATGTGGGGGGACAGAGACAGTGAACGGATTCTCCTGTGTATAATACAAGTAGAACGTGCTGGAAACACTCAGCAGGTCGGGCAGCGTCCGTGGAGAGGAAAGAAGTTTCATCAGGAGCAAGACAATGGGGAATGGAGGAGTGGGCGTTTCATTTCTTTCCTCACGTTTCCACCACTGAGAGGTTGCTCCGTCTCTCTCTCTCTCTCTCTCTCTCTCCTGCCCCCACAGCCTCTGCTTGACCAGCCAGCTGGGTTAATGTGGGTTTCAACCAGCGGCGCCTTTACTCTATTTTGGGAACTGCAACTATTTTCCACTGAGTAGGTGGAGATAGAGGCAGGCATTCTCATGCTGTGGTGTGTGGGTCACAGCAAGCCCACTGAGGCAAGGACCAGGGCAGGGTGAGGGGAATGTTGACACCACCGCTGTGGTTGGGCAACAGTCTCACCCTGCACATTACTCTCATCACTACCTGCTTCATGACTGACCTCAGCTGTTTGCTCCACAGCCTTTCATTCACCTGTGCCAAGATCAGTCAGTTTGATAACTGCTTTGCTTAAAACCTTGTCATTCAGCACAGGGTGTTTGGTGCTAACTAGCTGTGGCTTTGTGTGTTTTATTTATTTGTATTTTAGTGTTGTGTTGTAATGCCACAAGTATTCTATTTTCCTGATGAAATTGGGAATCAAATTAGCCGACCACAATTGGTCAGAGCACAGGCCAGCTCACGTGCCCTGTCAGTCCCAGCCACACCTGTAACCAGCAGCAGCACCGTTCCTATCCCCACAAACCTCCTGGATCCGCGTGGAGATGGTCCAGGTACCATGCACACTGCCTCCCACAACCAGGGCTCTCTGCATGCCTCCCTCGCATATCCACCCAGCCTTGCTGGGGAGTTATTTCAGATAAAGAATAGGTATGACTTGTAGGTAGGGGTGCCAACTATCTCACTCCCAAATACGGGACAAGGTGACGTCATCGCCCCGCGCCCCACGTGACCTCACCCAGCCAGCGGCCACGTGCTTCCGCTCCACCAATGGCGGCCACCCGGGCTGGGAGGCGGGTTGCTACGCAACCTCCGTTAGGCGGCACCCGGGCCTCCGGACCTACACCGTACGGGACAAACCAATTTAGCCCAAAATAGGAGATGTCCCGGCTAATACGGGACAGTTGGCAACCCTACTTATAGGGTGTGTATGTCAGTGGGCAGGAGGCACCGTGGAAGGTGTGAGGAACGTGCCTCAGTATTGGAGCAGCGTGGCTTGGAGATCCCGGGTGTGAGAGGCTCCCTCTCACTACCTCAACTCCCCATCAAGCTGCCTCTGAACTCTGGCTCTGCTGCCTTGTCTGCATTTATTTCAAAAACCTCACACAACCAGCACCAAAAACAGTCATATTGAAGGAGTATTTAATTCATCAAGTTTGTTTACCTGTGCAGGGGGAAACAAATTAGAGTTTGTTGAGGACTGAATTGAAAAGTCCCAGTGTTCACATTAATGGGCAGTTTAGATTCCCGCTTATTCTTGCATCTTGGATGTTACACAGATGGGAAAACATACAGACTGTAGATCGATCGAGAGAGAGAGAGATCTGCACAGACTAATGATGGGTAGACTGTGCAGAGAGAGAGATATGTGCCATCTAATGATACACAGACTGCACACAGAGAGACAGAGAGGGGGAACTGCAGTCTGGTGATACACAGACTGCAGCTGGGTTAGTGCTGGGTTAGGATGTGTTTATGTGAGTGTCTAATACGACACATGCGGTGGGCTGCACAGGTGGGTGCTCTGCACATGCGGTGAGCTGCACAGGTGGTGAGCTGCACTGATGGTGTTGCATGGCTCCACCTGTGTCCCTGCAGCTTGTGCATCAGGAAGGAGCAGCGACAGACTGCACCGTGCCTGAGCTGCTGCTCAGAGGATAACAGAGCACAGTGTCGCAGCAGGATGTCACCAGCTCACTGGTCAACACACAAGGTGAGACTGGATCACCTGGTTCCTCACCATTTTCTGTTGCTATTCCGATTAATAACCAGCTGACATGCAGGTGTGCATTAACACAGCTTGCGTACTCTAGGTTTGTGACCTACTGTGAATGGGGAAGGTCACCTGGACTGAACTCTCGTCACAGGTAAAAACAGCCACTCAGGTTTCCACCATGACTTGTGGACAAACTGCTCGCTTCATTCCCACAAACAGCACCATCCGGTCGGTTTATAATAAACTGTTGTGATGAGCTTCAACTTTCTACTATTCCGCTACTTAAACTGTCTTCTGTAACGAGAATGTTTTGTATTGCTTCGTGTAAATTAAACCACTTTTTAGCCCTATAATGTGCAGAATTCTTTTGTTCTGTCAATTAAATAAATTATTATATTTGTGAGCGTGTTTCACTTGTTACCCTATTTATTGTGGTCAGTGATTGTATTGGTGCTAAATAACGGAACGGTCATCACTGTTCAGAAAAAGATGGGACACGTTACATATTAACATAGAAACATAGAAAATAGGTGCAGGAGGAGGCCATTCGGCCCTTCGAGCCAGCACCGCCATTCATTGTGATCATGGCTGATCGTCCACAATCAGTAACCCATGCCTGCTTTCTCCCCATATCCCTTGATTCCACTAGCCCCTAGAGCTTTACCTAACGCTCTCTTAAATCCATCGAGTGAATTGGCCTCCACTGCCTACTGTGGCAGAGAATTCCACAAATTCACAACTCTCTGGGTGAAAAAGTTCCTTCTCACATCAGTTTTAAATGGCCTCCCCTTTATTCTAAGACTGTGGCCCCTGGTTCTGGACTCGCCCAACATTGGGAACATTTTTCCTGCATCTATCTTGTCCAGTCCTTTTATAATTTTATGTGTTTCTATAAGATCCCCTCTCATCCTTCTAAACTCCAGTGAATCCAAGCCTAGTCTTTTCAATCTTTCCTCATATGACAGTCCCGCCATGCCAGGGATCAATCTCGTGAACCTACACAGCACTGCCTCAATTACACGGGCACTGCCTCAATTGGCGGCACGGTAGCGCAGCGGTAGAGTTGCTGCTTTACAGCGAATGCAGCGCCGGAGACTCAGGTTCGATCCTGACTACGGGTGCTGCACTGTAAGGAGTTTGTACGTTCTCCCCGTGACCTGCGTGGGTTTTCTCCGAGATCTTCGGTTTCCTCCCACACTCCAAAGACGTACAGGTATGTAGGTTAATTGGCTGGGTAAATCTAAAAATTGTCCCTAGTGGGTGTAGGATAGTGTTAATGTACGGGGATCGTTGGGCGGCACGGACTTGGTGGGCCGAAAAGGCCTGTTTCCGGCTGTATATATATGATGATATGATATGATATGATACAAGGATGTCCTTCCTCAAATTAGGAGACCAAAACTGTACACAATACTCCAGATGTGGTCTTACCAGGGCCCTATACAACTGCAAAAGAACTTCTTTACTCCTATACTGAAATCCTCTTGTTAGCTTTCTTCACTGCCTGCTGTACCTGCACACCAACTTTCAGTGACTGATGTACAAGGACACCCGGGTCTCGCTGCACTTCCTCCTTACCTAACCTAACACCATCGAGATAATAAACTGCCTCCTTGTTTTTGCCGCCAAAGTGGATAACCTCACATTTATCTATATTATACTGCAACTGCCATGCATCTGCCACTCACTCAACCTGTCCAGGTCACCCTGCAACCTCCTAACATCCTCTTCACAGTTCAGACTGCCACCCAGCTTTGTGTCATCCACAAACTTGCTATTGTTGCTTCTAATTCCCTCTTCCAAATCATTAATATATATGGTAAACAGTTGCAGCCCCAACACCGAGCCTTGCGGCACTCCACTCGCCACTGCCTGCCTTTCTGAAAAGGACCCGTTTACTCCTACTCTTTGCTTCCTGTCTGCCAACCAATTCTCTATCCATGTCAACACCCTACCCCCAATACCATGTGCTCTAATTTTAGTCACCAATCCCCTGTGTGGGACCTTATCAAAGGCTTTCTGAAAGTCTAGATACACTACATCCACTGGCTCCCCTTCATCCATTTTACTTGTCACATCCTCAAAAAATTCCAGAAGATTACTCAAGCATGATTTCCCTTTCATAAATCCATGCTGACTTGGACTTATCCTTTTACTGCTATCTAAATGCACCGTTATTACCTCTTTAATAATTGACTCCAGCATCTTCCCCACCACCGATGTCAGGCTAACTGGTCTGTAATTCCCCGTTTTCTCTCTCGCTCCTTTCTTGAAAAGTGGGATAACATTAGCTATCCTCCAATCCACAGGAACTGATCCTGAATCTATTGAACATTGGAAAATGATCACCAATGTGTCCACTATTTCTAGAGCCACCTTCCTGAGGACCCTGGGATGCAGACCATCAGGCCCAGGGGATTTATCATCCTTCAGTCGCATCAGTCTACCCAATACTATTTCTCGCCCAATGCAAATTTCTTTCAGTTCCGCTACCCCTCTGTCCTCCAGTACATCTGGGAGATTGTTTGTGTCTTCCTTTGTGAAGACAGATCCGACATACCTGTTGAACTCTTCTGCCATTTCCTTGTTACCCATAATAATTTCACCCGTGTGCCTTCAAGGGACCCACATTCGACTTTGCTACTCTTTTTTTCTTAACATATCTAAAGAAGCTTTGACTGTCCTTCTTTATATTCTTGGCCAGCTTCCCCTCGTACTTCATCTTTTCAGCCCGTATTGCCCGTTTTGATACCTTCTGTTGTCCTATGAACGTTTCCCAATCCTCTGGCTACTCTTTGCTGTGTTATACATCTTTTCTTTTAGTTTTATTCCATCCCTAACTTCTCTTGTCAGCCACGGTTGCCTCCTACTCCCCTTAGAATCTTTCTTCCTCTTTGGAATGAAATGATCCTGCGTCTTCCGGATTATGCCCAGAAATTCCTGCCATTGCTGTTCCACCGTCAATCCTGCTAGGATCCCTTTCCAGTCAACCTTGGCCAGCTCCTCTCTCATGCCTTCATAGTCCCCTTTGTTCAACGTTAAAAAAACAAATTCAGCATCTAAGGGATCTTTTTTAACTACATCCATTTCCTTACTTTACCAAAAAGCATGACTGCCCCTGTTTTTTATCTTTCAGTCCCACTTCAGCCTCCTGTGTGAGGCTGCTAATGTTTTGATTTTGGTAAAAGCAGTATATTCTTCAATCAACCCTATGCTCTTTATGTTCGGAAGGACGAGAGGTGATCTCATGGTATCCCAGGAGTAGGGTTGCCAACTATCTCACTCCCAAATAAGGGACAAGGTGATGTCACCACCCCGCGCCCCACGTGACGTCGCCCAGCCAGCGGCCACGTGCTCCCGCTCCACCAAATGTGGCTGCCCGAGCCGGGAGGCGGGTTGCTATGCAACCTCCGTTAGGCGGCGCCTGGGCCTCCGGACCTACAGTGTCCGGGCCTACACTGTCCGGGCCTACACTGTCCGGGACTACACTGTCCGGGGCTACACTGTCCGGGCCTACACAGTCCAGGGCCTACGCTGTCCGGACCTACACTGTCCGGGGCTACGCTGTCCGGACCTACACTGCCTGGGCCTACACTGTCTGGGCCTACACTGTCTGGGCCTACAGTGTCCGGGCCTACAGCATCCCCCCCCCCCCCGGGCCTAATACGGGACAAGGGCGGTCCCGTATGGGACAAACCAATTTAGCCCAAAATAGGGGATGTCCCGGCTAATACGGGACAGTTGGCAACCCTAGACACAACCAGCCAGTGAAACAGATGGGAAGGGATGTCTTCACTCACCCTGTGCTTAACCTTTGTCCTTCTCCACCATGGTCATGGGCATTCAGTTGCTGAGTGTATTTACACAGCGGCCCATAACGGACTTTCATTAACAAGGGAACTTTAGTTTTGCTTAGAGTTAAGATGCCCTTCAGCCCACCGAGTCCACGCCGACCAGCGATCCCTGTACATTAACAAGTATCCTACATATACTGGGGACAATTTACAATTAAACCATGCTAATTGACCTACAAACCTGCACTTCTTTGGAGTGTGAGAGGAAACTGGAGATCTCAGAGAAAACCCACGCGGAGAACGTACAAACTCCGTACAGACAGCGCCTGTAGTGGGGATGGAACCCGGGTCTCTGGCGCTGCGAGGCAGCAACTCTACAGCTGCGCCACCGTGGGTGATAAAAGGTCAGCACAAGGTGGCACTTGGGCCGTGATGCGTTGACTGGCAAGGGAACCCCCAGCAGTTCCATCCCCTGGCTACTGGCATGATGATTCATTCTTTGTAACAACTGAAACATCTATTATTTGGAATCACAGTATATTCATTAAGTTTGAAAATATATTTGTATGGTAGTTCAATGCTCTCGCATCCACTTACATTTCCTTTGACCTGCTAAATTCTTCTTCCCTGCACATGCATGATCAGGGAACCTTCCTTGGACAACCCCCCCTTCCCCCTCTGCTAGGCTGCCCGGGAAGGTTAGATCGCATGGGATCCGGGTTATGTAGCCATCTGGACAAAGAGTAGAAACAAGGTAGTGCAGGTGTTGGTTAATACACAGAGTGCTGGAGTAACTCAGCGGGTCAGGCGGCATCTGTGGAGAACATGGACACAGTAACTGAACTGTGTCCATGGTCAGGCAGCAACTCTGGAGAACATGGATTGGTGACATTTCGGGTTGAGACCCTTCTTCAGACAGGGTCTTCTTGAAACCCTTGGCTGTAAGTTTGAAGACAGAGGGTGTGGTAGAGAGTGTTTTTCATACGGGGTCTGTAACGTGCTGTACCACAGGCATTGGCACTACATCCACTGCTGTACATTATAAAAATTATTTCAACATTCCTTCTTAAAGGGCGGTCAAGGTGGCGCAGCGGTAGAATTATTGCCTTTACAGCGAATGCAGCGCCGGAGACCCGGGTTCCATCCCGACTACGGGTGCTGTCTGTACGGAGTTTGTACGTTCTCCCCGTGACCTGCGTGGGTTTTCTCCGAGATCTTCGGTTTCCTCCCACACTCCAAAGACGTGCAGGTTTGTAGGTGAATTGGTTTGGTAAATGTCCCTAGTGGATGTGGGATAATGTTAATGTGCGGGGATCACTGGTCGGCGCGGACCCGGTGGGCCGAAGGGCCTGTTTCCGCGCTGTATCTCTGAACTAAAAACTAATCAAGTGATCGGCCTGAAACGTTATCTGTCCTCTCACCACCAATGGTAAATCTAGTGCCTTGGCTGCAAGTTGCCAGTGTTTTGGACCGCAATGTGGCTGACATTAGACTGCCATAGAATACCTTGTCAACCGCGATGATAGACTGTTTCAACATACAGCAAACAACCGTACCCCCTGCAGCGGACAGTGTGGCTGTTGAGATTGTTGTCTCAGACAAGCCCTACACTCCTGGCTCACCAGTAGCCAGACGTGGTCAGTGATACAGGGTCACTGTGTGTGTGTGTGTGTGTGAGGGTCAGTGTTACAGGGTCACTGTGTGTGTGTGTGTGTGTGTGAGGGTCAGTGTTACAGGGTCACTGTGTGTGTGTGAGGGTCAGTGTTACAGGGTCACTGTGTGTGTGTGAGGGTCTGTGATACAGGGTTACTGTGTGTGTGAGGGTCTGTGATACAGGGTCACTGTGTGTGCGTGAGTGTCAGTGTTACAGGGTCACTGTGTGTGTGTGTGTGTGAGGGTCTGTGATACAGGGTCACTGTGTGTGTGTGTGTGAGGGTCAGTGTTACAGGGTCACTGTGTGTGAGGGTCAGTGTTACAGGGTCACTGTGTGTGTGTGAGGGTCTGTGATACAGGGTCACTGTGTGTGAGTGTGTGTGTGTGTGTGATGGTCTGTGATACAGGGTCACTGTGTGTGTGAGGGTCTGTGATACAGGGTCACTGTGTGTGTGTGTGTGTGTGAGGGTCTGTGATACAGGGTCACTGTGTGTGTGTGTGTGTGAGGGTCACTGAGTGTGAGGGTCACTGTGTGTGTGTGATGGTCTGTGATACAGGGTCACTGTGTGTGTGTGTGAGGGTCTGTGATACAGGGTCACTGTGTGTGTGTGTGTGAGTGAGGGTCACTGTGTGTGTGTGTGAGGGTCACTGTGTGTGTGTGTGTGTGTGTGAGGGTCACTGTGTGTGTGTGTGAGGGTCACTGTGTGTGTGTGTGTGTGTGAGGGTCACTGTGTGTGTGTGTGAGGGTCACTGTGTGTGTGTGTGTGTGAGGGTCACTGTGTGTGTGTGTGAGGGTCACTGTGTGTGTGTGTGTGTGAGGGTCACTGTGTGTGTGTGTGTGTGAGGGTCAGTGATACAGGGTCACTGAGAGAGGTTCAGTTTAGAGATACAGCGCGGAAACAGGCCCTTCGGCCCACCGGGTCCGCGTCGACCAGCGATCCCCGCACATTAACACCATCGTACACCCATTAGGGACAATTTTTACATTTACCAAGCCAATAAACCTACAAACCTGCACGTCTTTGGACTGCGGTAGGAAACCGAAGATCTCGGTGAAAACCCACGTACAAACTCCCGTACAGACAGCACCCGTAGTCGGGATGGAACCCGAGTGAGTCTCCGGCACTGCATTTGCTGTAAGGCGGCAACTCTACCGCTGAGCCACCACTGGTTTAGGTTTCATGCACCAGTCTGACCTTGAGGCAACAGATCTCTGCCGCTGAGGTATTTAGAGGATGAATGTGGTCCGGCACAAGAACAGGACCTTCAGCCCATAATGTCTGTGCTACACATGATGCCAAGACCACCACGTATCTCCCCGCACATGATCCACATCCCTCCATTCCCCCACATCCATGTGACGATCCAAACGTCTCATAAATGCCACTCTCGTCTGCCTCCACCACCACACCTGGCAGCGAGTTCCAGGCCCACACCACCCTGTGCACAAAATACATGCACATCTCCCTCAAACTCTGCCCCCTCACCTTAAAGCTGTTCCCTCTCGTATTTGATGTTTCCATTCTGAGAAAAAGGTACTGTCTGTATCTGTGCCTCTCATAATTTCAAACAGATCTCCCCTCAACCTCCGACATTCCACAGAAAACTAATCAAGACTGTCCAACCTCTCCCTGTAGTTGATGCCCCCTAATCCCTGCAGCATTCTGGTAAACCCCCACCCTCCCCAAAGCCTCCACGTCCTTCCCATGATGGGTCACCAGAACCACACACAATACTCCAGATGCAGCCTGACCAAAGTGGAGAACTCTGTGTCCTCTGGAGAACATGGACAGAGTGCTGGAGTAACTCAGCGGGTCAGGCAGCATCTCTGGAGAACATGGACACAGAGTGCTGGAGTAACTCAGCGGGTCAGGCAGCATCTCTGGAGAACATGGACACAGAGTGCTGGAGTAACTCAGCGGCTCAGGCAGCATCTCTGGAGACATTCAATGTCCCGACCCATGAAGGCAAGCATTCCGTACGCCTATGGTGTCAAGCGGAGGTCTGCTCCAGCTGCCACGTGCCCTGTAGCACTCATAGAGCCTGTCTCTGATAATTAGCTTATGAAAATAAATCATGTGTGCTGCTGGTGGTGCAGCTGAACAGGCCGGTGGGGCAGCGGTAGAGTTGCTGCCTCACAGCGCCAGAGACCCGGGTTCCATCCTGACTACGGGTGTTGTCTCGCGGAGTTTGTACGTTCTCCCTGTGACCATGTAGGTTTCCTCCGGGTGCTCCAGTTTCTTTCCACACTCCAAAGACGTGCGGGTTGTAGGTTAATTGGCTCCAGTAGATTGTAAATTGTCCCCAATGTGTAGGATAGGGCTGGTATACGGGGTGACTGCTGGTTGGCGTGGACTCGGTGGGCTGAAGGGCCTGTTTCCACGCTGTATCTCTAAAGCCTAATGTTTTTAATCTTTATCTCTGACACTTCCTTGACATGCCAAGAGTGAAGAGTGTGGCTAAACTGGCCATCCGCGACTCACGGCGCCAGGCGGAAGAGGGCTCTGCCCGAGCCGGCTGCCTGCCCCTTTTCCGGGGTTACATCCGCGCCCGTGTGGTGTTGGGGAGGGATTACGTGCTGTCCACGGGCACCCTGGAGGATTTCCAGGACCGCTGGGCACCGCGGGGGATTGGATGTATCCTGGATGGGGATTGTAATATAATTGTATAATAGTTTCAATTGGTATATTTGTTTGTATAGTATTCTGGTGGTGGGTTCTGTTTTGGTTTTATTGAATTGTATATATTATTTTAATATTTGAATAAATATTTTTGATTTAAAAAAAAAAAGAGTGAAGAGTGTTTGATTGTCAAAAGTACCGGCGACAATGAAACACAAAAACATAGTAAATAGGTGCAGGAGGAGGTCATTCGGCCCATCGAGCCCGCTGATCATCCACAATCAGTAACCCGTGCCTGCCTTCTCCCCATATCCCTTGATTCCGCTAGCCCCTAGAGCTCCATCTAATCCAATGGAACGGAACAATGAAATTCTTAACTGTGGCAGTTTAACAGGCACATAAAAACAATAACACACAGATAAATATATAAAAATCAGTAATACAATAAATTGATGAACTTAATCAACACATTGTGGGCCGAATGGCCCATTTCTGTACTGGACTGTAATACCAGGTAACCTGGTATCTTTATCAATGATTTGGATGAGAACATACAGAGCAAGATAAGCAAGTTTGCTGATGTTACACAAGTGAGTGGTTTAGCAGACAGTGAAAATAGTTGTGAACGATTGCAGCAGGATCTGGATCAATTGGCCAGGTGGGCGGAGGAATGGTTGATGGAATTTAATGCAGAGACATGTGAGATGTTGCATTTTGGGATGTCGAACAAGGGCAGGACCTACACAGTAAATGGTAGTGTTGTAAATTGCAAATGTGGTAGTAAATGGGAGTGTTGTAGAGCAGAGGGATCTAGGAGTGCAGGTGCATGGTTCCTTGAAGGTCGGGTCGCTGGTAGATAAGGTGGTCAAAAAGGCTTTTGGCACTTTGGCCTTCATCAGTCAGAGTATTGTATTGAAGTTGGGAGGTCATGTTGCAGTTGTATAAGATGTTGGTGAGACCGCATTTAGAATATTGTGTTCAGTTCTGGGCACCATGTAAAAGGAAAGATGTTGTCAAGCTGGAAAGAGTACAGGGAAGATTTATGAGGATGTTGCCAAGACTAGAGGGTGTGAGCTATAGGGTGAGGTTGAGTAGGCTGGGTCTCTATTCCATGGAGCGCAGGAGGATGAGGGGTGATCTGATATAGGTGTACAAAATCATGAGAGGAATAGATCGGGTAGATGCACAGTCTTTTGCCCAGAGTAGGGGAATCGAGGACCAGATGACATAGGTTCAAGGTAGGGGAAAAGATTTAATAGGAATCTGAGGGGTAACTTTTTCACACAAAGGGTGGTGGGTGTATGGAACAAGCTGCCAGAGGAGGTAGTTGAGGCAGGTACTATCCCAACATTTAAGAAACAGTTAGACAGGTACATGGACAGGATTGGTTTGGACGGATATGAACCAAACGTAGGCAGATGGGACTAGTGTAGCTAGGACATGTTGGCCAGTGTGGGCAAGTTGGACTGAAGGGCCTGTTTCCACACTGTATCACTCTATGACTCTAGTGTAGCTGGGACATGTTGGTTGGTGTGGGCAGGTTGGGCCGAAGGGCCTGTTTCCACACTGTATCACTCTATGACGATGAGAATAGTTCAAACCTAAAGTCCGTAGTTTAGTTTATTTTTAATTTACAGATACAGCGTGGAAACAGGCTTTTCGGCCCACCAGGTCCGCGCTGTCCTAACTAACCCTATCCTACACACACTAGGGACAATTTACACGTCTTTGGGGTGTGGGAAGAAACTGAAGATCTCGGAGAAAACCCATGCAGGTCACGGGGAGAACGTACAAACTCTGTACAGACAACACCCGCAGTGGGGATCGATCCCGGGTCTCCGGCGCTGCATTCGCTGTAAATCAACAACTCTAGTGCCGCCCATAAGTGCAAGCAAAGGCTCGGTCCGTGGGGGAATCACAGTTGCTGAGGTTAGTGTTGTGCAGTGTTCAATAGCCTGGTGGGAACGTGGCCCTCGGTTCTCAACCCTGCCTTGTGGGACTTCCCTGATTCACAGCTAGGGATGCTAACTATCTCACAACCAAATACGGGACAAGGTGCCCCGCGCCCCATGTGACCTCACCCGGCCAGCTGCCACGTGCTCCCGCTCCACCAATGGCGGCCGCCCGGGCAGGGAGGCGGGTTGCAACGCAACCTCCGTTAGGCGGCGCCCGGGCCACCGGGCCTACACTGTCCGGGCCTGCACTGTCCGGGCCTACACTGTCCGGACCTACAGTGTCCAGGCCTACAGCGTCCGGGCCTACGCTGTCCGGGCCTACACTGTCCGGACCTATACTGTCCGAGCTTACAGTGTCCGGGCCTACACTGTCAGGACCTACAGCATCCGGGCCTACAGCGTCCAGGCCTACAGCGTCCGGGCCTACACTGTCCGGACCTACAGCGTCCGGCCCTACAGCGTCCGGGCCTACAGCGCCCGGGCCTACAGCGCTCCCCGGGCCTAATACGGGACAAGGGCGGTCCCATATGGGACAAACCAATTTAGCCCAAAATACGGGATGTCTCAGCTAATACGGGACATTTGGCAACCCTAGTCAAAGTGCACCCTGTGAGTAACCCTTCGCTTCACCAACTTCACTGGAATGATTTCCCAGGACTAAGACAGAACATCCTAACAGAGCACTGGCCCAAAGTGCCGGTGAAAATGCTGTTTATTGTGTTTGCCGGGCATTGTGAGCTGCTTTAACTGTGGCCCTGACCTGCAGACATGTTGCTTCAGCTTTACCCAAATAAACCAGGTGCTGGAAACAGCAGGTCAGGCAGCACCTGCAGAACAACAAGCAGGGTTCACATCTCAGCCCCAGGTCCATTCTCTCATTCTGCTGATGCACTGAGTTTAATCTAAAACGTTAGGGCAGCACGGTGGCGCAGCGGGAGAGTTGCTGCCTTCCAGCACCAGAGACCCGGGTTCCATCCTGACTACGGGTGCTGTCTGTGTGGAGTTTGCACGTTCTTCCCGTGACCTGCGTGGGTTCTGTCCCATGCTGCATAGATGCACAGGTTTGCAGGTTAATTGGCTTCAGTAAAATTGTCCCGAGTGTGTGGGATAGTGCTAGTGCACGCGGTGATCGCTGGTCAAGGCACTGCCTGAATCTGCACGTTGGAGCTCTAAAGTTAACCACCTTCCCCCTCAGATGCTGCCTGATTTGCTGAGTGTTTACAACATTTTCTGCTTTTAGTTTAACTTTCCAGCATCTACAGTTGTTCGATTTTCACAACAGCTCAACTGAATCAATTCCAATCTGCAAGCAGTTCAATGTAATGAAGTGGGGCGGTGAATGTGTGCTCTGGGTGTGTGACCACTGTGGCCCTGCCTGCCTGCACTGTGTGTGCTCTGTGCTCTGGGTGTGTGTGGGGGTGTCACCACTGTGGCCCTGCCTGCCTGCACTGTGTGTGCTCTGTGCTCTGGGTGTGTGTGTGGGGGTGTCACCACTGTGGCCCTGCCTGCCTGCACTGTGTGTGCTCTGTGCTCTGGGTGTGTGTGGGGGTGTCACCCTGCCTGCCTGCACTGTGTGTGCTCTGTGCTCTGGGTGTGTGTGGGGATGTCACCACTGTGGCCCTGCCTGCCTGCACTGTGTGTGCTCTGTGCTCTGGGTGTGTGTGTGGGGGTGTCACCACTGTGGCCCTGCCTGCCTGCACTGTGTGTGCTCTGTGCTCTGTGCTCTGGGTGTGTGTGGGGATGTCACCACTGTGGCCCTGCCTGCCTGCACTGTGTGTGCTCTGGGTGTGTGTGGGGATGTCACCACTGTGGCCCTGCCTGCCTGCACTGTGTGTGCTCTGTGCTCTGGGTGAGTGTGGGGATGTCACCCTGCCTGCCTGCACTGTGTGTGTGTGCTCTGGGTGAGTGTGGAGATGTCACCACTGTGGCCCTGCCTGCCTGCACTGTGTGTGCTCTGTGCTCTGGGTGAGTGTGGGGATGTCACCCTGCCTGCCTGCACTGTGTGTGTGTGCTCTGGGTGAGTGTGGAGATGTCACCACTGTGGCCCTGCCTGCCTGCACTGTGTGTGCTCTGTGCTCTGTGCTCTGGGTGAGTGTGGAGATGTCACCACTGTGGCCCTGCCTGCCTGCACTGTGTGTGCTCTGTGCTCTGTGCTCTGGGTGAGTGTGGGGATGTCACCACTGGCCCTGCCTGCCTGCACTGTGTGTGCTCTGTGCTCTGGGTGAGTGTGGGGATGTCACCACTGTGGCCCTGCCTGCCTGCACTGTGTGTGCTCTGTGCTCTGTGCTCTGGGTGAGTGTGGGGATGTCACCACTGGCCCTGCCTGCCTGCACTGTGTGTGCTCTGTGCTCTGTGCTCTGGGTGAGTGTGGAGATGTCACCACTGGCCCTGCCTGCCTGCACTGTGTGTGCTCTGTGCTCTGGGTGAGTGTGGGGATGTCACCACTGTGGCCCTGCCTGCCTGCACTGTGTGTGCTCTGTGCTCTGTGCTCTGGGTGAGTGTGGGGATGTCACTACTGTGGCCCTGCCTGCACTGCCCCTCTGGCTCTGACCTCTGTACACATGTTGCCCACTGCTGCTCACCCAGCCCTCTGTTCAGTAACACGTTACCAATACCGGTGGCTCCAGGTTGTTACCCATGAGGTGCCAGGTACAACCACAGAAGGACAAGTAACAGGAACATTCAGTTGGTGTTGAGGTGATTTTATTTTGCCTGTGGGGGAATCACAAGCTGATATTTGAGTGCATTGCGTCTGGTTTCTTGTTCATGTGCATTCAGTAAAGTCTGGGACAGGACATTTCTGCCAGTCCTCACTACAGCAGTCACACATTCCTGCTTTAGCCCAGGCTCTTAGTAGAGTCTTTTGTTTGGCCATAATTCATTGCCTGGGCTAAAGCAGGAATGTCTGACTGCTGTAGAGAATGGCCACACATTCTAACTATGGTATTAAGAAAGCTGATGGCAAGTTGGCCTTCATAACGAGAGGATTTCAGTAGAGGAGTAAAGAGTCTCACCAGGGCCCTGCAGTTGTACAGGGCCCTGGTGAGACCACATCTGGAGTATTGTGTGCAGTTGTGATCTCTTAATTTGAGGAAGGACATCCTCGCTATTGAGGCAGTGCTGCGTAGGTTCACCAGGTTAATCCCCGGGATGGCGGGACTGTCATATGAGGAAAGATTGGAAAGACTGGGCTTGTATTCACTGGAGTTTAGAAGGATGAGAGGGTATCATATAAAGATATATAAAATTATAAAAGGACTGGACAAGTTAGATGCAGGAAAAATGTTCCCAATGTTGGGGGAGTCCAGAACCAGGGGCCACAGTCTAAGAATAATGGGGAGGCCATTTAAAATTGAGGTGAGAAAAAACTTTTTCACCCAGAGAGTTGTGAATTTGTGGAATTCTCTGCCACAGAGGGCAGTGGAGGCCAATTCACTGGATGGATTTAAAAGAGAGTTACATAGAGCTCTCGGGGCTAGTGGGATCAAGGGATATGGGGAGAAGGCAGGCACGGTTTACTGATTGTAGATGATCAGCCATGATCACAATGAATGGTGGTGCTGGCTTAAAGGGCCAAATGGCCTCCTCCTGCACCTATTTTCCATGTTTCTATGACCTGCTGAGTTACTCCAGCACTCTGTGTCCATGTTCTCCAGAGATGCTGCCTGACACGCTGAGTTACTTCGGCACTAACTGACCGTGCCTTGTACACTTCTCGGTTCCTTCCTGTGAATTGAGGAGGAGTGAGAGTCTGGGACCTTCCAATCTCCAGTTCATTTTGACAAATAAATCACAGCGGAAGCGAGGGAAATGTGAATGGAATGATTTTATTTTCCCTGTGGCTGAACATTTCAGTAACGTCTTCATGAAGGGCATGCAGTGACACCACAGCTGCTAATTGAACACAATTGTTAGTAACAAGTGTGTCCTTTGTTGATTGGGGAGGGGCTACACATGCACCTGGAGTGAAGCAGAATAGAATCCTTCACGTTACAAAACTCACCGTTACACACACACAAAAAGCTGTGAAACGCCGGAAGGTTTTCCCACGTTCCAACGGAACAAACAACATGGTTCAGACACTCTATGGCAAAGGGCATGTGAAGCAGTGGAAAACTGAGCAGAGATCTCAATTCAGGTCTCACCAAAGGGTGGAGTGCGAAGAAGAATCTGAACTCTCATCTGCACAGTTTGCATGTTTCTGTACAGACAAGATGAAAACCAGAACAAGGAACATTAACATCACTGGAAGACAAGAATAACTTGGACAGATCTACACAGACTAGATTGTTCATAGATATATTGCAGTCTCACAGAGGCCTGGCAGTCTTTAATTGCATTTAAACTCTTCACCGTTTGATGTTTGTGACACCAGGCAGTTTATTGTCTTTTTCTATTAGCTTATAACCTGTTTGAAGAAAATTACTGCAGAGGTAAATAAAATGGCATCAGACAATAAGGTGATTGGATGCACCCACTTATTTACTCCATGGGGACCAGCTGTGATCTCCAGGTCAACACCGAGACGTGGACCAGTATCTGCTGGATGTAGCTGCTTGACAGCCCCGTGTTCACCGGGTCAGTGGGCATTACACCCCTCCCCACACCAGCACGTCCATGCACCCAGGTGGGTGTGTGGGTGGGTGAGGTGTGGGTGGGTGTGGGTGGGAGTGGGTAACCCCTGCAGTGCCAGTGGAGCATTATTTTGCCCACTGCAACATTATTGCTTTGGTTTCTGCCTCAGTCACACAATATTCTCGTTGCAAATGCCTGTCCTTTGAGTGTGACAGTATCGGCCACTGTTTGATGAAACAGCTGCCTTATGTCTTATTGGACGATATCTCAGACTGCCAAGCCTACATTATGGCTTTCTCTGTTGAAACGTGGAGTTATCAATCACTGTCAGATGAAAGTTGCTTCTCGTTCTGCTCATTCCCCCATCGAGGGTTGCCAACTTTAGCCGGGACATCCGGCATATTGGGCTGAATTAGTTTGTCCCGTACGGGACAACTTAGGGTGGCCAACTTCCTCACTCCCAAATAAGGTGATGTCATCGCCACGCGCCCCACGTGACCTCACCCAGCCAGCGGCCACGTGCTCCCGCTCCACTAATGGCAGCCGCCCGGCCGGGAGGCGGGGTGCATAGCGGCCACCATTGGTGGGACGGGAGCACGTGTCCGCTGGCTGGGTGAGGTCAAGTGGGGCGCAGCGTGGTGACGTCACCTTGTCCCGTATTTGGGAGTGAGGAAGTTGGCACCCCCTAGTCCCACCCACTGGGAAGGCCATGGTGACCAATGGCCATGGTGAACAAGCCCCATGTGGACCTTGTCTGAGCAGTGAACCGTGACTGAACCAACAACCCCTGGAAATGCTGCTTCATCCTCACTGCATCCTCCACCATCAGCAGCCACGTCCCCTGCTTCAGCCCAAACCAGCCACCACCTCAACCATCACACCCAACTCTGAGACTTACCAATCATTCACATCGGAAAGAAAGGGGAGAATAAACAGTGGGAGGAGGGGAGAGGAGGGGGAGGGGAAGAGAAGAAGGGGGTGGGAAGAGGAAGGGGAGGGGGAGAGGGGGAAGGGGAGAGGAGGGGGGAGAGGAAGGGGAGGGGGAGAGGGGGAAAGGATGGGGAGGGGGAGAGGGGGAATGGGAGAGGAGGGGGGAGAGGAAGGGGAGGGGGAGAGGGGGAAGGGGAGAGGAGGGGGGAGAGGAAGGGGAGGGGGAGAGGGGGAAGGGGAGAGGAGGGGGAAGGGGAGAGGAGGGGGGAGAGGAAGGGGGGAGGAGGGGGAGGGGGAGAGGAAGGGGAGGGGGAGAGGGGGAAGGGATGGGGAGGGGGAGAGGAAGGGGGTGGGGAGAGGAAGGAGGGAGAGGAGGGGAGAGGGGGAGGGGTGAGAAGGGGGTTGGGGAGGAGAGGGGGAGAGGAGCGGGGGTGGGGGAGGGGGAGGAGAGGAGAAGGGAAAGGAGAGGGGGTGGGATAGGAGGGGGAGGGGGAGGGTGGTGAGGGGAGGGGAGGGTGGGGGGAAGGGGGAGGGTGAGGAGGGGGTGGGTAGGGGTAGGGGAGGGTGAGGGGAGGGTGGGGGGAAGGGGGAGGGTGAGGAGGGGGGTGGGTAGGGGTAGGGGAGGGTGAGGGGAGGGTGGGGGGAAGGGGGAGGGTGAGGAGGGGGGTGGGTAGGGGTAGGGGAGGGTGAGGGGAGGGTGGGGGGAAGGGGGAGGGTGAGGAGGGGGGTGGGTAGGGGTAGGGGAGGGTGAGGAGGGTGAGGGTGAGGTGGGGGAGGGGGGTCTCAGTGTGCTGGGGGTTGTACTATGGTGAGGGTCTCCTGGCTGCACCAGTGCTGGGTACAGCCGCTGGTGATACACAGACCCAGGGGAGAGGGGCTGAGCGAGTGAGAAGCCTCTTGCAATGTCTGGATTGATTCTCCTTACTACCTGGAGGTTCACAGTGATGATTTGCATGGGAAACCCATGTCCAGCAATATGATCTACTCTTCATCTCGATTCTAAATGGCTTACGTTTATATATAGTCGCTATTTACAATTCTGACCACTTTATTACATGTTATGGCAACACCATGGACCTCTCCTGTGGCAAACACAACCAGCAACACCACACACAGAACAACGGCCTGGAAACACAACCCTCTCCAGCAGTGTCTGACTGTGTCTGCCTGTCTGTCTCACACTGTGTGTTTGTGTGTGTGTGTGTGTGTGTGTGTGTGTGGGTGGGTGTGTGGGTGTGTGTATGTGTGTGTGTGTGGGGGGGTTAGTGTGTGAGTGTGTGTATGTGTGTGTGAGTGTGTGGGGGTTAGTGTGTGAGTGTGTGTGTGTGTGTGTGTGTGTGTGTGTGTGTGTGTGTGTGTGTGTGTGTGTGTGTGTGTGTGTGTGTGTGTGTGTGTGTGAGTGTGTGGGGGTTAGTGTGTGAGTGTGTGTATGTGTGTATGGGTGTGTGAGTGTGTGTCTCACACTGTGTGTGTGTGTGTGTGTGTGTGTGTGTGTATGTGGGTGTGTGAGTGTGAGTGTGTGTGTGTGTGAGTGTGTGTCTCACACTGTGTGTGTGTGTGTATGTGTGTGGGTGTGTGAGTGTGTGGGGGTTAGTGTGTGAGTGTGTGGGTGTGTGAGTGTGAGTGTGTGTGTATGTGGGTGTGTGAGTGTGTGTGTGTGTGTGTGTGTGAGTGTGTGTCTCACACTGTGTGTGTGTGTGTATGTGTGTGGGTGTGTGAGTGTGTGGGGGTTAGTGTGTGAGTGTGTGGGTGTGTGAGTGTGTGTGTATGTGTGTGTGGGTGTGTGTGTGTGAGTGTGTGGGTGTATGTGGGTGTGTGTGTGTATGGGTGTGTGAGTGTGTGTCTCACACTGTGTGTGTGTGTCCTTGCTCCTGCCGTCACTGTAATATAAGAAAATAACTGCAGATGCTGGTACAAATCGATTTATTCACAAATGCTGGAGTAACTCAGCAGGTCGGGCAGCATCTCGGGAGAGAAGGAATGGGTGACGATTGGGGTCGAGACCCTTCTTCAGACCCTGCGTCACCCATTCCTTCTCTCCCGAGATGCTGCCTGACCTGCTGAGTTATTCAGCATTTTGTGAATAAATCCTGCCTTCACTGTGACTGACACACCAGGTGCTCTCCCCCCCAGCCTTGCCAAGTGCAGGTAGAGGGGGGCATTGTGAGTGGCATCCCCAGGCCTCTCCACTGCCAGAGAGCCAGCAACAGTGAGACCATGTTGCTGGGGTCACTAACAGTACACTCACCCACTCTGTGTGCCCCGGTCACTGTCTGTACAGTCTTAAATTAACATTATATAACAGAAATAACTTTTACATATGATTCTAAAACTGCAGATTTCTACAAACCTGCTGAACTGAGGATTTCAGTGCCTGTATCACAGTCCGTGTGTACTGGTGTGCCTGTATCACACAGTCCGTGTGTACTGGTGTGCCTGTATCACACAGTCCGTGTGTACTGGTGTGCCTGTATCACACAGTCCGTGTGTACTGGTGTGCCTGTATTACAGTCCGTGTGTACTGGTGTTCCTGTATCACACAGTCCGTGTGTACTGGTGTGGACAGGGGAGGGAGGCTGGCTGTGTTGGAGAGGGCCAGGGCTGTCAACTGAGGCTGTTTTCCAACATGATGAACAGAAAGTGTCAGCTCCTTGAGGTTGGGCCAGGTGGGGAGGGGTGAAACAAGGTGTTTCTTCACTTCTCTATTTAGTTACTAGTTTTGAATTGACTATAAACATGGCTTATCAGGTTAGTTAATGTGCAGAGTATTACACAGACGTGGGTTCAGTGCGATGACGCTCCCATGCCACTACACATGGAGCTGGATGGTGGAAGTGCCCATTAGATAATGAGGATGGCTTACACACAGCAACAAAACCAGAGTGGCCGTCCCTCGGCCCAGTGGGCCTGCGGGGCCGGTGGGTGCCGGTGGGGGGCCTACTTCTTGAACATGTCTTGCAGGGGGGCGGGGAGGTACTTTAGCACAGTGTCCAGGATGCTCTCCTCCTCCTCCTCCTCATCGCCACAGCCCGTGGGCACGGCCTTCTTGGGCCGGGTCAAGCTGCCCTCTGCCTGGGCCTCCATCGCCGCCATGGCCTCCGCCTCCTTCTCCTCCTTCTTCTTGATTCCGTACTGTGGACACAGCGGGAAGATTCCGCATCAGACAGAAACACAGCCGCAACAAGCACAGTATCACGGGAAACGCTGCCATCAAACTTCATCAGTCCATCAGTAGGAGGAGCAGGGTGGCCAACTTCCTCACTCCCAAATACGGGACAAGGTAACATCACCGCCCCGCGCCTCACATGACCTCACCCAGCCAGTGGTCACATGCTCCCGCTCCACCAATGGCGGCCGACCGGACCGGGAGGCGGGTTGCTACGCAACAGCTAAAATGTCGGAAAGCTAGAGTGTCCGGACCTGAACTGTCAGGACCTACAGTGTAGGGGCCTTCAGTGTCGGGGCCTTCAGTGTCGGGGCCTAAACAGTCAGGACCTACAGTGTCGGGGCCTACAGTGTCGGGGCCTACAGTGTCAGGGCCTACAGTGTCGGGACCTACAGCATCGGGGCCTACAGCGTCGGGGCCTACAGTGTCGGGGCCTACAGCGTCGGGGCCTACAGTGTCGGGGCCTACAGTGTCGGGGCCTACAGTGTCGGGGTCTACAGTGTCGGGGCCTACAGTGTCGGGGCCTACAGTGTCGGGGCCTACAGTGTCGGGGCCTACAGTGTCGGGGTCTACAGTGTCGGGGCCTACAGTGTCGGGGCCTACAGTGTCGGGGCCTACAGTGTCGGGGCCTACCTACAGCGTCCGGGCCTACAGAGTCGGGGCCTACAGTGTCGGGGCCTACAGCGTCGGGGCCTACAGCGTCGGGGCCTACAGTGTCGGGGCCTAAACTGTCAGGACCTACAGTGTAGGGGCCTACAGTGTCGGGGCGTAAACTGTCGGAGCCTACAGTGTCGGGGCCTACAGTGTCGGAGCCTACAGTGTCGGGGCCTAAACTGTCGGAGCCTAAAGTGTCGGGGCCTACAGTGTCAGGGCCTACAGTGTCGGGGCCTACAGTGTCGGAGCCTACAGTGTCGGGGCCTACAGTGTCGGAGCCTACAGTGTCGGGGCCTACAGTGTCGGGGTCTACAGTGTCGGGGCCTACAGTGTGGGGGCCTATAGTGTCGGGGCCTACAGTGTCGGGGCCTACAGTGTAGGGGTCTACAGCGTCGGGGCCTACAGTGTCGGGGTCTACAGTGTCGGGGCCTACAGTGTCGGGGTCTACAGTGTCGGGGCCTACAGTGTCGGGGCCTACAGTGTCGGGGCCTACAGTGTCGGGGCCTACCTACAGCGTCCGGGCCTACAGAGTCGGGGCCTACAGTGTCGGGGCCTACAGCGTCGGGGCCTACAGCGTCGGGGCCTACAGTGTCGGGGCCTAAACTGTCAGGACCTACAGTGTAGGGGCCTACAGTGTCGGGGCCTAAACTGTCGGAGCCTACAGTGTCCGGGCCTACAGTGTCGGAGCCTACAGTGTCGGGGCCTAAACTGTCGGAGCCTAAAGTGTCGGGGCCTACAGTGTCGGGGCCTACAGTGTCGGAGCCTACAGTGTCGGGGCCTACAGTGTCGGGGTCTACAGTGTCGGGGCCTACAGTGTCGGGGTCTACAGTGTCGGGGCCTACAGTGTCGGGGTCTACAGTGTCGGGGCCTACAGTGTTGGGGCCTATAGTGTCGGGGCCTACAGTGTAGGGGTCTACAGCGTCGGGGCCTACAGTGTCGGGGTCTACAGTGTCCGGGCCTAGAGCGCCCCCTGTCCTAATATAGGACAAGGGTGGTCCCGTATGGGACAAACCAATTTAGCGCAAAGTGCGGGATGTCCCGGTTAATTCGGCCTATATAGTCTACGCCATTCAATCATGCCTGATCTTTCTCTCCCTGCTATACCCATTCTACCCACAACCCCACACTAAGATGAATCTATCTATCTCTGCCTTAAATATATCCACTGACTTAGTCTCCACAGCCTTCTGTGACAAAAAAAATCCACATATTAACCACCCTCTGACTAAAGAAATTCCTTCTCATCTCCTTCCAAAAAGAACATCCTATAATTCTGAGGCTGTGCCCTCTGGTCCTAGACTCGCCCACTAGTGGAAACATCCTCTCCACATCCACTCTATCCAGGCCTTTCACTATTCGGTAAGTTTCATCGAGGTCCCTCCTCATGCTTCTAAACTCCAGCGAGTACAGGCTGGGCAGACTCAGCCAGCACAGAAACACGCCCAGTCCCTGTCGACAGCTGGGCAGAGTGCAGGGACTAGAGACACAGGCAACTGCAATTCCTTACAAAAAAAGAATTCAAGTGCTGGAGTAACTCAGCGAGTCAGGCAGCATCTCTGGAGAACATGGACACAGAGTGCTGGAATAACTCAGCGGGTCAGGCAGCATCTCTGGAGAACATGGACACAGAGTGCTGGAATAACTCAGCGGGTCAGGCAGCATCTCTGGAGAACATGGACACAGAGTGCTGGAATAACTCAGCGGGTCAGGCAGCATCTCTGGAGAACATGGACATAGAGTGCTGGAATAACTCAGCGAGTCAGGCAGCATCTCTGGAGAACATGGACACAGAGTGCTGGAATAACTCAGCGGGTCAGGCAGCATCTCTGGAGATCGTGGATAGGTGATGTATCGATGGGATAGTCCCAGCCTCAACTACTTCCTCTGGCAGCTTGTTCGATACACCCACCACCCTCTGTGTGAAAAAGCTACCCCTCAGATTCCACTTAAGTCTTTCCCTCCTCACCTTAAACCTATGTCCTCTAGTCCTTGATTCACCTATTCCGGACAAGAGATTCTGTGGATTCACCTATTCTGGACAAGAGACCCAATCTATTCCTCTCATGATTTTGTACACCTCTATAAGATCGCCCCTCATCCTCCTGCGCTCCATGGAATAGAGACCCAGCCTACTCAACCTCTCCATATAGCTCACACCCTCTAGTCCAGGCAACATCCTCGTAAATCTTCTCTGCATCCTTTCCAGCTTGACAATATCTTTCCCACAACGTGGTGCCCAGAACTGAACACAATATTCTAAATGTGACATCACCAACGTCTTATACAACTGCAACATGACCTCCCATCTTCTATACTCAAATTGAGTTTCACTTTAACATTTCGAGAAGGGGGTTTTGACTGAGCTACATGGGTCAGCTATAGTGTACCTTGTCACCTTTGAGCTACATGGGTCAGCTATCGTGTACCTTGTCACGTATTACTGAGCTACATGGGTCAGTTATCGTGTACCTTGTCACGTATTACTGAGCTACATGGGTCAGTTATCGTGTACCTTGTCACGTATTACTGAGCTACATGGGCCAGCTATCGTGTACCTTGTCACGTATTACTGAGCTACATGGGTCAGCTATCGTGTACCTTGTCACGTATTACTGAGCTACATGGGCCAGCTATCGTGTACCTTGTCACGTATTACTGAGCTACATGGGTCAGTTATCGTGTACCTTGTCACGTATTACTGAGCTACATGGGCCAGCTATCGTGTACCTTGTCACGTATTACTGAGCTACATGGGTCAGCTATCGTGTACCTTGTCACGTATTACTGAGCTACGTGGGTCAGCTATCGTGTACCTTGTCACGTATTACTGAGCTACATGGGCCAGCTATCGTGTACCTTGTCACGTATTCCTTGCCGCATCACCTCGCGCTCTGCTTCCATCTTGGCGTATTTCCCTGCGCGCTCTTCCTCGGCCTGCCGCAGAGCTTCTAATCTTTCCTCTTCCTTCTTGTCCGCATCAGGGTCCTTCTCTTCATCGCCTCCCAACATCTTCCCCATGTCCTTGGTAGCTCCTACAACCACAAGAAAGATGGCGTTAGGTCATTATCACCGGGTGCTGGCTCCCCCAGGATATCCAACCCAAACATTCGCAGATGAACATTGCTTCATGTCAACAGAGCATCATTTAAAAGCAAACCATATTTTTCCCGACCAGAAACAACAGCTATCCATGTTCTCCAGAGATGCTGCCTGACCCGCTGAGTTACTCCAGCACTCTGTGTCCATGTTCTCCAGAGATGCTGCCTGACCCGCTGAGTTACTCCAGCACTCTGTGTCCATGTTCTCCAGAGATGCTGCCTGAGCCGCTGAGTTACTCCAGCACTCTGTGTCCATGTTCTCCAGAGATGCTGCCTGAGCCGCTGAGTTACTCCAGCACTCTGTGTCCATGTTCTCCAGAGATGCTGCCTGAGCCGCTGAGTTACTCCAGCACTCTGTGACTTGTTGTCTTGCCGTTACCCTGGGCAGCTGTACCCACTCATTTCTGATAGCAGTTGTGATATTTAGACAATCGGGGGATTCTGCAGCACGGATTGTGTATCTCGATCAACCTGGCGATTCCTCTCAGCACCAACGTCTTGGTCCTCAGCAGGGATTAACCTGGCACAGACCTTTTCCTCATCTCCATTCAGGCCCTGCGGAACGGCCAGGAGATGTGCCCTGTGTTCATAGTTCATCGTCCGTGGCTGTATCCACTGACATCACTTACATCTCCCTAGGCCACAGTTCACCGTGACTGCATAAGTGACAGGAGCAGAATTAGGCCAATGGCCCATCGAGTCTACCCCGCCATTCATTCATGGCTGATCTATCTCTCTCTCTCCTCACCCCATTCTCCAGCCTTCTCCCCATAACCTCTGACACCCATACTAATCAAGAATCTATCTATCACTGCTTTAAAAATATCCACTTATAGAGACATATAAATTTATGAAAGGACTGGACAAGCTAGATGCAGAAAAAATGTTCTCTATGTTGGGGGAGTCCAGAACGAGGGGCCACAGTCTAAGAATAAAGTGGAGGCCATTTAAAACTGAGGTGAAAAACATCTTTTTCACCCAGAGAGTTGTGAATTTGTGGAATTCTCTGCCACAGAGGGCAGTGGAGGCCAATTCACTGGATGAATTAAAAAAAGAGTTAGATAGAGCTCTAGGGGCTAGTGGAATCAAGGGATATGGGGAGAAGGCAGGCACGGGTTACTGATTGTGGACGGTCAGCCATGATCACAATGAATGGCGGTGCTGGCTCGAAGGGCAAAATGGCCTCCTCCTGCACCTATTTTCTATGTTTCTCTGTTTTCTATGACTTGGCCAAAAGAATTCCACAGATTCTCCATCCTCTGACTGAAGAAATTGCTCCTCATCTCCTTTCTAAAGGAACGTCCTTTAAATTTGAGGCTATGCTCTGGTGGAAATATCCTCTCCCCATCCACTGTGTGCAGGCCAGACCTCAATTACAACTCCCAGCCTGAAGTGCAAGCTGCAGTATCTTTAGTCCATAATTCCTCACGCAGGAAGCAGCTGGAACACCATTCACGTGAATGTACATTAGAATTATTGTCCACTCACTAAATTGAAAGAATTGATCTGGGCAATTGAAAGTATTGATCACTCCATAATTTGTCAGTTTAGGAGCAACCTCAAATAAAATTCATGTGTATATATATCAGAAATATTAGCTGCTGTCAAAAGTCAAAGTATTGATCAGGCCGCGTTGTTGAAGGCAAGCACCTCACCGAGGCAGTGCAGCCAGCAGCAAACCACAGGCCTTCCCAGAGCACTGAGGCCCAGCGTGGCCAGTGAAGGGGGCACCGCCACCGGCAGCTTCCACCTAGGGGTGCCAACTATCTCACTCCCAAATAAGGACAAAAGGTGACCTCACCCAGCCAGCGGCCACGTGCTCCCGCTCCACCAATGGCGGCCGCCCAGGCCGGGAGGCTGGTTGCTATGCAACCTCCGTTAGGCGGCACCCGGGCCTCCGGACCTACGAACCAACAGTGTCTGGGCCTACCGTGTCCGAGCCTACAGTGTCCGGGCCTGCAGTGTCGGGGCTACAGTGTCCGGGCCTACAGTGTCTGGGCCTACAGTGTCTGGGCCTACAGTGTCTGGGCCTACAGTGTCCGGGCCTTCAGTGTCCGGGCCTACAGTGTCCGGGCCTACAGTGTCTGGGCCTACAGCCCCCCCTGGGCCTAATATGGGACAAGGGCGGTCCCATATGGGACAAACCAATGTAGCCCAATATACGGGATGTCCCGGCGTTTATACGGGACAGTTGGCAACCCTAGTTCCACCCCATGCCAATACTGCCCTGCATAGTTCAACAATGCAGTCAGCGTTGCAGTCAGGTTCTACGGTGGAGCAGTGGTGCATGGATAATAGAGAGGAGGAACTGTGCTACCTTTCCTCACACGTGGATCAATCAAGACCAGCTGGCAAGGAGGAAGCATTGTCATAGTGCACGTGATGCTCTGAGATGCAAGCTGCCCACTACAGACTGGGAACTGGACAAAATGAGCCACATTGCACAGGCAATGAAAAGTATTTAAAGAATGCAGACATGAATTACTACAAAGGCTCATTCCTGAACATCAAATATTAAAAGCTGCTGGAAATCCAGAAGATGCAGAAACACTCAGCAGGACAGGCAGCATCTGTGGAAAGAGAAACGAGTTGACACATCAGGTCAAAAACTCTTGTTCACAAGTGCCTCACAGCGCCGGAGACCCGGGTTCCATCCCGACTACGGGCGCCGTCTGTACGGAGTTTGTACCTTCTCCCCGTGACCTGCGTGGGTTTTCACCGAGATCTTCGATTTCCTCCCTCATTCCAAAGACGTACAGGTTTGTAGGTTAATTGGCTTGGTATCAATGTTAAATTGTCCCTAGTGTGTGTAGGATGATGTTAGTGTGCGGGGATCGCTGGTCGGTGCGGAATCAGTGGGCTGAAGGTGTAGGAAAAAACCTGCAGTTGCTAGTTATAATTGAAGGTAGACACAAAATGCTGGAGTAACTCAGCGGGTCAGGCAGCATCTCTGGAGAGAAGGAATGGGTGACGTTTCGGGTCGAGACCCTTCTTCAGACTGATGTCAGGGGAGGGGGCGGGACAAAGATAGAATGTAGTTGGTGGGCTGAAGGGCCTGCTTCCGCGCTGTATCTCTAAACTGAACTGAACTAAACTGGTCTGCAATATCAGTAATGTGAACAAAAAGGTGAAGCCACATTGGCCAGACATGGTGAAGGACTGGCTATCTACCCAGCGCAAATTGGAGGAACAGCACCTCATATTTCGCTTGGGCAGCTTACACCCCAGCGGTATGAACATTGATAGCTCCTCTGTCCCTCTATTTCCCCTCTCCCTTCCCAGTTCTCCCACTGTCTTCCTGTCTCCAACTACATCCTTTCTTTGTCCCGCCCCCTACCCTGACATCAGTCTGAAGAAGGGTCTCGACCCGAAACGTCACCCATTCCTTCTCTCCTGAGATGCTGTCTGACCCGCTGAGTTACTCCAGCATTTTGTGATAACATCAGGGTAAAGATCAGTGAGATAGGGGAGTGAAAAGCTGAATGAATGAAAAGCAGGCTGTTTAGTTATCAGATGTACTGATAACAGAGCAATCAAATTCATATGTGCTGCACCTTAACAGGTCCATTAATGCAATAACACACCCATAATACACCGATCAGCCAAAACATTATGACCACTGACAGGCAAAGTGAATAACATTGATTATCTTGTTACAATGGCACCCGTCAAGGGGTGGGATATATTAGGCAGCAAGTGAACAGTCAGTTCTTGAAGTTGATGTGTTGGATGCAGGAGAAATGGGCAGGAGTAAAGACCTGAGCGACTTTGACAAGGGCCAAATTGTTCTGGCCAGACGACTGGGTCAGAGCATCTGTGAAACGGCAAGGCTTGTGGGGTGCTCCCGGTCAGCAGTGGTGAGTACCTACCGACAGTGGTCCGAGGAGGGACAAACCACAAACCGGCGACAGACAGGGTGTTGGGCGCCCAAGGCTCATCAATGCGCGTGGGCCGAACCGACAGAAGGTCGACTGTGGCACAAGTCACAGAAAATGTTAATGGTGGTCACGGGAGGAATGTGTCACAATACACAGTGCATCGCACCCTGCTGCGTATGGGGCTGCACACGGAGGACCAACAGCATATTAGGCAGGTGGTCATAATGTTTTGGCTCATCAGGTCATAATGTTTTAGCTCATGTGTGTATATAATCATCAATAACATCACAGATTAATAAGCCTAATTCTCGAATAGTGTGTGCTGTTCTGGTCACCCCATTACAGGAAGGGTGTGGGGGCTTTGGAGAGGAGGCAGACGAGGTTTACCAGAATGCTGCCTGGATTAGAGGGTTTCAGCTACAGGGAGAGGGTGGATAGACTTGGGTCATTTTCTCTGGAACGTCAGAGGTTGAGGGGAGACCTGATAGAAGTGTATACAATTATGAGAGGCATAGACAGGGTAGACAGCCAGAACCTTTTTCCCAGAGTGGAAATGTCCAACACCAGAGGGCATATCGATAAGGTGAGATGGGGAAAGTTTAATGGAGATTAGACAAAGTGGATCCATTGGGCCCAAACCTCTCCTGCATTGGTGCAGCACCCTGTCCTCCCCCCCCTCCCCTCTCTCCTCAACCCCACCTCCCCTCTCCCTTCTCCCCCCCTCCCCTTTCCCTTCTCCCCCCCTCCCCTCTCTCCTCAACCCCCCCTCCCCTCTCCTTTCTCCCCCCCTCCCCTCTCCCTTCTCCCCCCCTCCCCTCTCTCCTCAACCCCCCCTCCCCTCTCCCTTCTCCCCCCCTCCCCTCTCCTTTCTCCCCCCCTCCCCTCTCTCCTCAACCCCCCCTCCCCTCTCCCTTCTCCCCCCCTCCCCTCTCCCTTCTCCCCCACTCCCCCCTCCCTCCTCCCTCCACCCCCTCTGCTCCTTTTAAACTTTAAAATGTGAATAACTTTAAAAATATAACACCGATTTCAATAAAACTACTTGCATTATCACTAAAGTGACAATGGTGAGTAAGGTGGGCCTAAAATTGTCGCGCTATCGTGTGGCTGAAGTTCAGTCACAAACAAGATAACAAACGAGAGTTTTAGTATATAGATGTGTGGGACTTGTTTTTACACAGAGGGTGGTGGGGGCTGGGAACGTGCTGCCAGGGGTGGTGGTGGAGGCACATATGATAGTGGTGTTTAAGAGGCTTTTAGATCGGCACTTGGATATGCAGGGAATGGAGGGACATGGATCACCTGCAGGCATATGAGATTAACGTGGCATCATGTTCAGCAAAACATGGTGGGCCGAGAGGCCTGTTGTTGTGCTGTACTGTTCTATGTTATGTTCTATAAACATAATGGTATAAAAACCAAAGTCTGTTGTGCAGCCAAAGACACAGTCCATAGAAGATCACAGTTGCTGAGGTCAATGTTCAAGAGCCTGTTGGTTGCTGGGAAGAAGCTGTTCCTGAACCTGGAGGTCACGGTTTTCAGGCTCCTGGACCTTCCTCCTGTTGGTAGCAGCGAGATGAGAGTGTGGCCAGGGGGGTGTGGGTCAGTGAGAGTGTGGCCAGGGTGGTGTGGGTCAGTGAGAGTGTGGCCAGGGTGGTGTGGGTCAGTGAGAGTGTGGCCAGGGTGGTGTGGGTCAGTGAGAGTGTGGCCAGGGTGGTGTGGGTCAGTGAGAGTGTGGCCAGGGTGGTGTGGGTCAGTGAGAGTGTGGCCAGGGTGGTGTGGGTCAGTGAGTGTGTGGCCACGGTGGTGTGGGTCAGTGAGAGTGTGGCCAGGGTGGTGTGGGTCAGTGAGAGTGTGGCCAGGGTGGTGTGGGTCAGTGAGAGTGTGGGTCAGTGAGAGTGTGGGTCAGTGAGAGTGTGGCCAGGGTGGTGTGGGTCAGTGAGAGTGTGGGTCAGTGAGAGTGTGGGTCAGTGAGTGTGTGGCCAGGGTGGTGTGGGTCAGTGAGAGTGTGGCCAGGGTGGTGTGGGTCAGTGAGAGTGTGGCCAGGGTGGTGTGGGTCAGTGAGAGTGTGGCCAGGGTGGTGTGGGTCAGTGAGAGTGTGGCCAGGGTGGTGTGGGTCAGTGAGAGTGTGGCCAGGGTGGTGTGGGTCAGTGAGAGTGTGGCCAGGGTGGTGTGGGTCTCTGATGATGCTGGTTGCCTGTTTGAGGCAGTGACTCCTGTAGATCTCTTCAATGGTGGGGAGGTCAGTACGTGTGATGGGCCTTCGATGGTGGGAGGTCAGTCCATGATGGACCTTCGATAATGGGGAGGTCAGTACAGTGATGGACCAGGCAGTGCCCCCACTCTCTGTAATCTCCTTCATTCCTGGGCAATGGAGTTGCTGAACCAGGCCATGATGCAATGTGGATTGGGGTAGACCAGAAGAGGCCATGACTGCTGAAGGTGGATTGGAGATATTATCACCACCGGATGTGGGCAGATGTTGACCAATGGCAGCTTCTGAATGATGGCATCTCCTCACAAGCCTTGGCACATCTAAGGCCCGCAGAAACCAAGGTTCACGGGAGCATGCTGTGAACAACCAATGCCCACTCTGCAAACCAACAACTCTGGTGGTGTATTCTGGGAACGAGGGCTAGGTGGATGTCCTGGCGCTCGGCTCTGTCCCAGTGCCACGGGGCCACACTGCTGCACAGGGGGCTCCCTCTGTCTGTCAGGCAGCGACGAAGGAGGGGAAGAGTTTACCCGGGCAGGGGTTACGTGGGGCAGTGCGGGTCAATGGTCACAGGCCCATGCAGGGGTCTCAGAGAGCCATGGCGGGCATCACGTAGGTCAGGATGGGCACTGCCCACCCCCTAGGGTGCCAACTTCCTCACTGCCAAATAAGGGACAAAGGGTGATGTCACCGCCCCGCGCCCCACGTGACCTCACCCTGCCAGCGGTCATGTCCTCCCGCTCCACTAACGGTGGCTGCTCGGGTCGGGAGGCGGGTTGCTACATAACCTCCGTTAGGCGGCGCCCGGGCCTACACTGTCCGGGACTACAGCAGCCCCCGGGCTACAGTGTTCGGGCCTCCAGTGTCCGGGCCTAGAGTGTCCGGGCCTAGAGTGTCCAGGCCTACGGTGTCCGGGCCTACAGTGTCCGGGCCTACAGTGTCCGGGCCTACAGTGTCCGGGCCTACAGTGTCGGGGCCTACAATCTCCAGGCCCGCAGTGCCGTCCGGGTCTACAGCACCCTCCGGGCCTACAATGCCGTCCGGGCCTACAGCGCCATCGGGGCCTAATACGGGACACGGGTACGGGACAAACCACTTTATCCCAAAATACGGAATGTCCCGGCTAATATGGGACAGTTGGCAACCCACAGCCCATGGAAGGCTTCCGACCAGTTGGCTGCAGCCTAACACTTAGCTGGTTTGATTGATGCATTTCTTGCCCATTCTGCCAGCCACCATCTATGAAGCATGGAGTCCTACAGCACAGAAATAGGCCGTTCAGCCCAACTCATCCATGCTGACCAGCATGCCCGCGTTTGGCCCATATCCCCGTAAATGTTTGCTATCCGAGCAGGTTGCCAGGAATCGTGGGCCTGAACTATTGGGGGAGGTTGGGCAGGCTAGGACTCTATTCCTTGGAACGCAGGAGGATGAGGGGTGACAATAAACAAACCTTGAACCTTGAACCTTGAACCTTGAACCTTGTAGAAGTGTGGAAAGTCACGAGGGGAATAGATATGGGCTTTTACCCAGAATAGGGTAATCAAGAATCAGAGGACGTTGGTTGAAAGTGAGAGGGGAAAGATTTAATAGGGAAATGAGGGGTAACTTTTTCACACAGAAGGTGGTGGGTGTGCGGAACGAGCTGCCAGAGGAGGTAGTTGAGGCAAGTACTATCACAATATTTAAAAATACAATCAGTCAGGTACATGGACAGAACAGGTTTGGAGGGATATGATCCAAACGCAGGCAGGTGGGACTAGTGTAGATGGGGCATCTTGGTCAGCATTAGGGTTACCAACTGTCCGTATTAGCCGGGACATCCCGTATATTGGTTTGTCCCGTACGGGACCGCCCTTGTCCCGTATTAGGCCCGGGGGACGCTGTAGGCCCGGACACTGTAGGCCCTGACACAGTAGCCTGGGGGATACTGTAGGCCTGTCAGTGTAGGCCCGGACAGTGTAGGCCCAGACAGTGTAGGCCCGGACAGTGTATGCCCAGACATTGTAGGCCCGGACACTGTAGGCCCGGGGCCGGTGTAAGTCCGGACAGTGTAGGCCTGGGGGCCCGGGCGCCGCCTATCGGAGTTTGCGGTGCAACCCGCTTCGTGGCCCGGACGGCCGCCATTGGTGGAGTGGGAGCACTTGGCCGCTGGCTGGGTGAGGTCACGTGGGGCATAGAAACATAGAAATTAGGTGCAGGAGGAGGCCATTTGGCCCTTCGACCCAGCACCGCCATTCATTGTGATCATGGCTGATCGTCCCCAATCAATACCCCGAGCCTGCCTTCTCCCCATATTCCTTGATTCCACTAGCCCCTAGAGCTCTATCTAACTCTCTTTTAAATTCATCCAGTGAATTGGCCTTCACTGCCCTCTGTGGCAGAGAATTCCACAAATTCTCAACTCTCTGGGCGAAAAAACTTCTTCTCACCTCAGTTTTAAATGGCCTCCCCTTTATTCTTAGACTGTGGCCCCTGGTTCTGGACTTCATATCATATCATATCATATCATATATCTACAGCCGGAAACAGGCCTTTTCGGCCCTCCAAGTCCGTGCCGCCCAGTGATCCCCGCACATTAACATTATCCTACACCCACTAGGGACAATTTTTACATTTACCCAGCCAATTAACCTACATACCTGTACGTCTTTGGAGTGTGGGAGGAAACCGAAGATCTCGGAGAAAACCCACGCAGGTCACGGGGAGAACGTACAAACTCCTTACAGTGCAGCACCCGTAGTCAGGATCGAACCTGTGTCTCCGGCGCTGCATTCGCTGTAAAGCAGCAACTCTACCGCTGCGCTACCGTGCCGCCCTTAAACTTGCCCAACATTGGAAACATTTTTCCTGCATCTAGCTTGTCCAGTCCTTTTATAATTCTATACGTTTCTATAAGATCCCCTCTCATCCTTCTAAACTCTAGTGAATACAGTGAAGGGCGCGGGGCGGTGATGTCATCTTGTCCCTTGTTTGGGAGTGAGAAAGTTGGCAACCCCCAGTCAGCATGGATGTGTTGGGTTGAATGGCCTGTGTCCACACTGTGTGAATCTGTGACTGGTGGGCAGCTGGTGCTGGCTGGCAGAGCGGGTGATGGTGAGTGCCTGGTTCCTGGGCAGCTGAGATGGGCTTCTTGGTCAGCATGGATGAGTTGGGCTGAAGGGCCTGTTCCCATGCTGTATGACTGCATGACTCTACCTGGGTACCTGTAACAAGTGTGTTTAGAATAAGGAGGGTGTTCTGCACTGGCACTGCCTTGTGCACGGCACTGGCACGGCCTTGTGCACGGCACTGGCACGGCCTTGTGCACGGCACTGGCACGGCCTTGTGCACGGCACTGGCACGGCCTTGTGCACGGCACTGGCACGGCCTTGTGCACGGCACTGGCACGGCCTTGTGCACGGCACTGGCACTGCCTTGTGCACCGCACTGGCACGCACTGCCTTGTGCACCGCACTGGCACGGCCTTGTGCACGGCACTGGCACGGCCTTGTGCACCGCACTGGCACGGCCTTGTGCACCGCACTGGCACGGCCTTGTGCACGGCACTGGCACGGCCTTGTGCACCGCACTGGCACGCACTGCCTTGTGCACCGCACTGGCACGGCCTTGTGCACGGCACTGGCACGGCCTTGTGCACGGCACTGGCACGGCCTTGTGCACGGCACTGGCACGGCCTTGTGCACGGCACTGGCACGGCCTTGTGCACCGCACTGGCACGGCCTTGTGCACCGCACTGGCACGGCCTTGTGCACCGCACTGGCACGGCCTTGTGCACCGCACTGGCACGGCCATGTGCACCGCACTGGCACGGCCTTGTGCACCGCACTGGCACGGCCTTGTGCACCGCACTGGCACGGCCTTGTGCACGGCACTGGCACGGCCTTGTGCACCGCACTGGCACGGCCTTGTGCACGGCACTGGCACGGCCTTGTGCACCGCACTGGCACGGCCTTGTGCACGGCACTGGCACGGCCTTGTGCACCGCACTGGCACGGCCATGTGCACGGCACTGGCATGGCCTTGCCTCACTTTTTTTTTGTATCAAAAATAATTAATTTCATTACGACCACGATACAAGTCAAGCCCGCGGCACCACACCCACCACCATAGTAAGATCACCAAACTATCTGCATGCTAAATGTTCAGACAATTATGTTATTACAATCCTTACATATGTACTAAATAACGATGTCCCTCTCTAACCCCACCCGGGCACGGACGTAACCCCGGGAAAGGGGCTGGCAGCCGGCTCGGGCAGAGCCCTCTTCCGCCTGGCGCCGTGACTCACGGACGGCCAGCTTGGCCAGGCCCAGGGGCAACCCAACCAGGACATCTTCAGCCCCCCCCCACCCTCTCCCCTATGCACAGGGTGTCCAGAGATGAGGGCGGTGGGTGAGAAGTGCAGCCAGAAGGCAAGGACCAGCCCCTTTAGATATTGGAACAGGGGCTGCAACCTCACACACTCCATGTACACGTGGTACACAGACACATACGCTCCATGTACACGTGGTACACAGACTCACACACTGCATATACACGTGGTACACAGACTCACACACTCCATATACACGTGGTACACAGACTCACACACTCCATGTACACGTGGTACACAGACTCACACACTCCATGTACACGTGGTACACAGACTCACACACTCCATGTACACGTGGTACACAGACTCACACACTCCATGTACACGTGGTACACAGACTCACACACTCCATGTACATGTGGTACACAGACACATACACTCCATGTACACGTGGCAGGCAGCTGGCGAGTCTGTGAACTGCGAGAGGAACAGGTTACAGGGGACTCCTCGGTGCAGTCCCCTCCACCCCAGGCCCCTGATGCACTGCCCAGCTTAGCGCAGGGCAGTGCTGCTGAGAATACGGAGGTGGGCTCACTGAGTGGAGCAGTCACACTGCTGTGAACACAAGCCTGTGCTGCATCACTGCTGCCATCAGTATTCCCATCACATCTCAGGCACAAAGTGCAAACACTGCACATCAGCCCAGCCGCTCTGGAGAGGCAGCAATTATGCTGACAGCACCAATCACAGATTTAGCAGCACAGCAGTAACCAGCTATCTCACTCTGGCTGAGCCATGTTAAACATGACTGGCGATGAGTGCGTGAGAATGTACCGGCAGAACGGAACTAAACCACTTCATCAGTTGGTAAAGACCAAAACAATTTGACAAGCTTATTTTTGTTGCATTTGATATTTCTGCAGAGGGGAAGTCACAGAATCAAAGAGTCACACAGCACAGAAACAGGCCCTTCGGCCCAGCTGTTCATGATGCCCCATCTAAGCTAATCCCACTTGCCCACGTTTAACCCACAAACCTAATCCTCTAAACCTTTGCGGGTTAAACGTGGGCAAGTGGGATTAGCTTGGTGGCCAAGTCGGATTATCTGGGGCATCTTGGACAGCATGGTGGGCTGGGCCGAAGGGCCTGTTTCTGTGTTGTGTGACTCTTTGATTCGGTGACTTCCCCTCTGCAGAAATATCAAACGCAACAAAAATAACCTTGTTAATTTGTTTTGCTCTTTACATCCATCTACCTGTCCAAGTGTCTTTTATATATTGTTATAGTCCCAGCCTCAACTACATCCTCTGGCAGCTTGTTCTATACACCCGCCACCCTCTGCGTGAAAAAGTTACCCCCCAGATTCCTATTAAATCTTTCCCCTCTTTCCTTAAACCTATCATATGTCCTCAGGTTCTTGATTCCCTGACTCTGGAGAGAAGGCATGGGTGAGGTTTTGGGTCGAGACCCTTCTTCAGACTGACCTCCCCATCTTGGCAGGGATCTGCAGGAGACAGCCAGCATCCTCAATGACCCACACCACCCTGGTCAATGTCTCACCCCGCTGCTACCATCGGGAAGGTGGGATAGGATCCTGGAAACCATGACCTCCCTCACAATAACTCAGCAACGAACTACAGTGGGCTTTGTACAGGCTGCACTGTAGGCATATTTTTTTTCGCTGTAAGGCAGCAACTCTACTGCTGCACCACCATGACTGCCCATACTATTTGTTTTGTTGTGGTCTGGTGGAAGTGGGGGGGCAGGGTGAGACAAATCCAGATCTCTCCCCACTACTCCAGTCAATCTGAAGAAGAGTCCCGACCCAAAACGTTGCTAGTCCATTCCCTCCACAGGTGCTGCCTGTCCCGCTGAGCAGTCAGTATTGCGGTCGAAGAGGTGCTGCAGGTCCTGACTCGTATGAAGATACACAAATGATTTAGAGTATTGTGTTCAGTTATGGGCACCATGTCACAGGAAAGATGTTGTCAAGTTGGAAAGGGACTCGAGGGCCTGAGCTATAGGGAGAGGTTGAGCAGGCTGGGACTCTATTCCATGGAGCGCAGGAGGATAAGGGGGGGATCTTATAGAGGTGTATAAAATAATGAGAGGAATAGATCGGGTAGACGCACAGAGTCTCTTGCCCAGAGTAGGGGAATCAAGAACCAGAGGACATAGGTTTGTGAAGGAGGAAAGATGTAATGGGAACCTGAGGGGTAACTTTTTCACACAAAGGGTGGCGGGTGTATGGACCGAGCTGCAAGAGGAGGTAGTTAAGGCTGGGACTATTGCAACATTTAAGAAACATTTAGATAGGTACATGGATAGGACAGGTTTAGAGGGATATGGGCCAAACGAGGGCAGGTGGGACTAGTGTATATGGGGTATGTTGGTCGGTGTGGGCAAGTTGGGCTGAAGGGCCTGTTTCCACACTGTATGTCTCTACGACATTTTGTGCTTTCTTCTAGCTTCCTGCATCTGCAGTTCCTTGTGCCTTCAGTAGTAACAGATCTGGTGAGGTTGGGACAGGAAGAAACATAAATCACAGGCACCTTCAATTATAGAGTCACACAGTAAAATATTGCGGAAACAGGCCCTTCAGCCCAATGTGCCCACACTGACCAACATTTCCCATCTACACTAGTCCTACCTGCCTGCGTTTGGCCCTTCAAACCTGTCCTATCCATGTTAGGGTTGCCAACTGTCCCGAATTAGCCGGGACATCCGTATTTTGGGCTAAATTGGTTTGTCCCGCCCTTATTCCGTATTAGGCCCATGGGGGGGGAGGGGGGGGCTGTAGGCCCGGACACTGTAGGCCCGGACACTGTAGGCCCGGACACTGTAGGCCCGGACACTGTAGGCCCTGACACTGTAAGCCCTGACAGTTTAGGTCTGGACAGTCTAGGTCCAGAGGCCTGGGCGCCGCCTGATGGAGGTTGCGTAGCAACCCGCCTCCCGGCCCGGGCGGCCGCCATTGGTGGAGCGGGAGCACGTGTCCGCTGGCTGGGTGAGGTCACGTGGGGCGCGGGGTGGTGACGTCACCTTGTCCCGCGTTTGGGAGTGAGATAGTTGGCAACCCCTAATCCATGTATCCCTCAAAATGTCTGTTAAACGTTGTGACTGTACCTGCCTCAACTACCTCCTCCATCAGTTTGTTCTCTCCATCCACCGCCCGGTTAAACTGCACCTGACCGCACATGGACCATGTCCCTGCATAGGACAGCAGTGGTTCACACTGAAAGAGTTTCGAGATGCAAGGACTGCAGATGCTGGAATGTGGAGTTCAAATCAAGTTGCTGCAGAAACTCAGGAGGTCAGGCAGCATCAGTGGGGGAAAGAAATGACTGATATTTCAGCTCGAGCCCAGCATCAGAGAATGCTAAGAATTGTCAAAGACTTCATGCAGGTTGCAGTAAATATACATCCCGATTAAATCGGAAATGGTGCAAGCATCATTACTGGAGCAACTAACAATTGTGTGCGATCAAGGCAAAGGCTAACAACGCAGCTGGGAGACAGAAAGAGGGCCAAGGTATTGATGGGAGAAGGTGAAGGCGATAGGAAATCAGCAAGAAGCAACTTACACGCAACAGCAGACTCACACAGCACCAAACGTAGACTGGGCCATCGTTTCACTGAACACCTCCGCTCAGTCCGCCTTCCTGATCTCCCGGTTGCCAAACACTTTAACTCTTCCACCTATTCCCAATCTGACCTTTCTGTCCTGGGCCTCCTCCATTGTCAGAGTGAGGCCCAGTGCAAATTGGAGGAACAGCACCTCATATTTTGCTTTGGCAGCTTGCACCCCAGCGGTATGAACATTGACTTCTCTAACTTCAAGTAACCCTTGCTTCCCCTCTCTCTCCATCTCTCCATCCCTCCCCCACCCAAATCATTGTACTGCATTCGCTGTAAGGCAGCAACTCTACCGCTGCACCACCATGACTGCCCAACTACTCTCTACCTCTTTGGTGACCCTCGCACTATGCTGGCTTTACCTTGCACTAAACGTTATTCCTTTATCCTGTATCTATACTCTGTAAATGGCTCGATTGTAATCATGTATTGTCTTTCCGTGACAGGTTAGCACGCAACAAAAGCTTTTCACTGTACGTCGGTACACGTGATAATAAACTAAGCTGAATTAAACTGAAATAACTAAACAGAGGATACAGGTTGAAGGTAAGATGGGAGGGATTTGAGAGAGCGACTCTTTCATTCAAAGGTTTGTCCATATCTGAACTGCCAGAGGATGCTGTAACTACTCTCTGAATTAATGGATTGCCACTGAGGTCCCTCTTAAATCTCTCCAATGCCATCTGCTTTTACAATCATCTACCCTGGGAAAAAAAGTGTGTGTTCACATTATCCATGACCAATGTGATCTTCTGTACTTAAATCAGGTCACCCCTCAGCCTCCTACACTCCGAATAGGGTGGGACATGTTCAGTAAATGGTTGCACAGTGAGGAACGTTGATGATCAGGGGGTCCTTGGGTTCAAGGACATGGTTCCCTGAGCGTGGCAGCGACGCAGGTAGAGAGGGTGGGTGGACAAAGCAAGTGTCATGATTGCCTTCATGGGTCGCGGCTCGGGTATTTAAACGTTGGGCCATTATAGAGTCATAGAGTGATACAGTGTGGAAACAGGCCCTTCAGCCCAACTCACCCACACTGGCCAACATGTCCCAGCTACACTAGTCCCACTTGCCTGCGCTTGGTCCATAACCCTCCAAACCTGTCTTATCCATGTACCTGTCTAACGGTTTCTTAAATGATGGGATAGTCCCAGCCTCAACTACCTCCTCTGGCAGCTTGTTCCATACACCCACCACCCTTTGTGTGAAAAAGTTACCCCTCGGATTCCTATTAAATCTTTTCCCCTTCACCTTGAACCCATGTCCTCTGGTCCTCGATTCCCCTACTCTGGGTGAAAGACTGCATCTACCCAATCTATTCCTCTCATGATTTTGTACACCTCTATAAGATCTCCCCTCATCCTCCTGCACTCCATGGAATAGAGACCCAGCCTACTCAACCTCTCCCTGTAGCTCACACCCTCTAGTCCTGGCAACATCCTCGTAAATCTTCTCTGAACCCTTTCAAGCTTGACAATATCTTTCCCATAACATGGTGCCCAGAACTGAACACAATATTCTAATATAATGTTGCAGGTTTGGCCTGGTCTGGCCTGGTTCGGCCTGGTCCAGCCTAGTCCGGCCTGGTCCGGCCTGGTCCGGCCTGGTCCGGCCTGGTTCAGCTGCCCTTGAGTATTGTGTGCGGTTCTGGTCACTGGTTCTGCTCTGGAGGGAAGATGTGGTTGTGTTGGAGAGAGTGCCCACATTGGACAGGCTGGGCTTGTGTCCCCCGTAGAGGAGGCTGATAGAGGTTTATAACCTTAAGAGAGACATAAATAGGTAGGTCGTCAAAATCTTTTTACAACAGTTGGTCTCAAAAACAAAAAGGCAAAGGTTTAGGTTTAAAGAGGAAGGAGTTTGAAAGGGGGTCCTTATGGATTGGTTTTCACATAAAAATTGTTGATACTCGGCTAGGGGTCCCAACTTTCTCACTCCCAAATACAGGACAAGGTGACGTCACCGCCCCGTGCCCCACGTGACCTCATCCAGCCAGCGGCCACATGCTCCCGTTCCACCAACGGTGGCTGCCCGGGCCGGGAGGCGAGTTGTTACGCAACCTCCGTTAGGCGAACACACTCAGCCCTGCTCCCCGAACACACTCCGTTAGCCTACACTGTCCGGGCCTACAGTGGACCCCGAACCTACAGTTTCCAGGCCTACAGCGAACCCCTGGGCCTAATACGGGACAAAGGCGGTCCCGCACGGGACAAACCAATTTAGCTGAAAATACGGATGTCCCGGCTAATACAGGACAGTTGGCAACCCTATACTTGGCTGCCAGAGGTGGTGGTGGAATCTGGTACAATCCCAACGTTAAAGAGACGCCTACAATTGGCAAGCCACGGATAGATACAGTGCTGATGTGGGTAAACATGATGAGTGGAATTGGCAAGAAGGTTAGCATGGATATGATGGGCCAAAGGGCCTGTTTGTGTGCAGGATGATTCTATCATTCTTGATTGGGTCATGCAGCTGAGAGCTGGTCCTGAACGATTATGATAAAATTCACACACATATTCCACTAATATTGTGCCTTCCTTTTGGAGTTTGAAGGATATATTTTGAGCACATTGAGCTAATCTGAAGATTTCTTGACAGGGAAAGAGCAGATGGTTGGAGTTGAAGTGTGATTAGCATGGCCTGTTCTCCTGTGTTATATCACAACCTGCTTTAGGAATAGAACGCAGTTTAACAATTGTCAGCACTGTTGCCTGAGGTGCTGCATCAATTAAAAATGAAACCCAGTCCTGCGCAGCAAGATGGAAGAAATCGGTGTTACTTGGAAATGATAAGGGCTCCAGTTTCCTGAATGTTTTGTACCAGCCATTGCCAGGAAGAGACACATTATTGATCCACAATATCTGCAGGGGCTGCTCCTCAAGTTTTGGTTGCATTTTAGTCCCACGATCCCGGTGTTTGGGCACAGGGCAGGGAGTGGGGAGGGCCGATCGGGAGGGTGGGATCTCCGGTCTGCTCCTGGGCCTGGCCAAGATGGCCATTCACGGGGCCTGACCAAGATGGCCATTCGCGGGTCCAGACAGCGGGCGGTCGATGGTCACACCAGAGTTGCTGCCTGCCCCTCTTCCGGGCCTATGTCCGTGCTCGCGTGTACCACGCAGTGTCCACGGGGACTAGGCTTGCCAACTTTCCCACTCCCAAATAAGGGACAAAAGGTGACGTCACTGCCCCGTGCCCCACGTGACCTCACCCAACCAGCGGCCACATGCTACCGCTCCACAAATGGCGGCCGCCCGGGCCGGGAGGCGGGTTGCCATGCAACCTCCGCCAGGCGGCCTCTCGGCCTACAGTGTCCGGGCCTACAGTGTCCGGGCCTACAGTGTCCGGGCCTACGCTGTCCGGGCCTACACTGTCCGGGCCTACACTGTCCAGGAGTGCATTGTAGATAAAGATGCCACTATTGTATTATAATGATTGCCTGATGTAATGTGACTATTAAACGTTTTTGTACTTTCTGGTACACTGTAATAGGCAATTGTTGAATAAAGTCCTTGGAAGGGAAACAAAACGTTATTGATCCGCATGTGTGGGCCTTAATGCAGGCAAACCACCTGATCAGTGACTGCACCAGAAAATAGTAAATTACACATAACCCGGGAACATTGTGTGAAAGAGATTAGTCCTGCGGTTTCTGTCTTCATTGTGAAGTGCAGGTAGTAGTCCTGTCAGGTGCCTGTCCACACAGTGGAGAGAGCTGTTCCACCGTCACCTTGTGCCGAGAAGCAGTGAATCTGTGTCAGCTCAAGCAGTGAGAAGCAGACTCACGATGCACAGCACAGCTACCTCCTGATATTTGGCCACCCGGTACAGAGGGGGGAGGATCGGGAGGGAAGGGGGGGGTCACCCTGTTGGTCTGTTCCTGGGCCTGGCCAAGATGGCCATTCGCGGGTCCAGGCAGCGGGTAGTCGAGGGCCGTACAGGGGCCGGCTGCCTACCCCTCTTCCGGGCCTACGTCCGTGCCCGCTAGTCCCTGGAGAGGGAACACGTACACGCGGTGTCCACGGGAACGCTGGTCACCGCGGGAGGTCGAGTGTAATATTCATAAGGTTGGCGATATTTTAATTTGAAAACAGTTTGTTTGTAAACTGCTGATATAGGCAGCCTTTGATCGTGTTACTACTTTGTATGTTTGCTTTTGTTTTCTGAATAAAAGTATTTGTATGTTAAAAAATAAACAGCTACACCCACAGCCCCCTACACCAGTGCCCACCCACAGCCCCCTACAACAGTACCCACTTACAATGCCCCCACCCACAGCCCCCTACACCAGTGCCCACCCACAGCCCCCTACACCAGTGCCCACTTACAATGCCCCCACCCACAGCCCCCTACACCAGTGCCCACCCACAGCTACACCCACAGCCCCCTACACCAGTGCCCACCCACAGCCCCCTACACCAGTCCCCACTCACAGCCCCCTACACCAGTGCCCACTCACAATGCCCCCACTCACAGCCCCCTACACCAGTCCCCACTCACAGCCCCCTACACCAGTGCCCACCCACAGCCCCCTACACCAGTCCCCACTCACAGCCCCCTACACCAGTGCCCACCCACAGCCCCCTACACCAGTTCCCACCCACAGCCCCCTACACCAGTGCCCACCCACAGCCCCCTACACCAGTCCCCACTCACAGCCCCCTACACCAGTGCCCACTCACAATGCCCCCACTCACAGCCCCCTACACCAGTCCCCACTCACAACCCCCTACACCAGTGCCCACCCACAGCCCCCTACACCAGTCCCCACTCACAGCCCCCTACACCAGTGCCCACCCACAGCCCCCTACACCAGTGCCCACCCACAGCCCCCTACACCAGTCCCCACTCACAGCCCCCTACACCAGTGCCCACTCACAATGCCCCCACCCACAGCCCCCTACACCAGTCCCCACTCACAGCCCCCTACACCAGTGCCCACCCACAGCCCCCTACACCAGTGCCCACCCACAGCCCCCTACACCAGTGCCCACCCACAGCCCCCTACACCAGTGCCCACCCACAGCCCCCTACACCAGTCCCCACTCACAGCCCCCTACACCAGTGACCACTCACGATGCCCCCACCCACAGCCCCCTACACCAGTGCCCACTCACAATTAGGGTTGCCAATTGCCCCGTATTAGCCGGGACATCCTATATTTTGGGCTAAATTGGTTTGTCCCGTACGGGACCGCCCTTGTCCCGTATTAGGCCCGGGGGATGCTGTAGGCCCGGACGCTGTAGGCCCGGACAGTGTAGGCCCGGGCGCTGTAGGCCCGGACAGTGTAGTTCCAGACAGTGTAGGTCCAGACAGTATCGGTCTGGACAGTGTAGGCCCGGACACTGTAGGCTCAGACGCTGTAGTCCCAGACAGTGTAGGTTCAGAGGCCCGGGCGCCGCCTAACGGAGGTTGGGTAGCAACCCGCCTCCCAGCCCAGGCGGCCAACATTAGTGGAGCGGGAGCACGTGGCTGCTGGCTGGGTGAGGTCACGTGGGGCGCGGGGTGGTGACGTCACCTTGTCCCGTATTTGGGAGTGAGATAGTTGGCATCCCTAGCTCCAGGAACTTGTACAATTCCAACAACTTGTTCAGCTGTAACAATTAATATCTATATTTACTCCTGCTCTTTCACATCAAATGTATGAACAAATGTGGATGAAGCTCTCCTGAATAATGTCGTGCACACAGCCACCTTGCCCTCACTCCCACTCCTCTGCAGTTTGTTCTGTGGGGAATTCAGTCACCTGTGCTTCCACTGTGCACATTGTGCACTGGCATTTTGTGCCTGATTTGCAAACTGCATATTCTCCATATACCCAGCGGCAGAAATCTCCCAATGCAGTCTGGCCTGTCTGCATGGGCATCGCGCGCCAGATGCTTCATGTTGTGGACAGAGTTTCCAGCTTGTTACCCCACTGCATCTAGACTTCGTTTTTCAGCCATTAACTCATCCACCTCATCACACCTACAAAGGAGAGCCAGCTGACGTCTGTCACATAAATTAAACGTTAAACTATTATTGTCCCTTCTCTGGTTTCACAGATTCCTCTGCCTCCACCTCACATGTAAAAGACATTTAGACAGGGCTGTAACAAAGCTGGCACTCAGTACAAATACTCAGTATAATTGATATTTTAAATTATTCGTTTTACTTTGAATTATACTGGTGGGTTTGTTTCGTTTAGTTTAGTTTAGAGATACAGTGTGGAAACAGGCCCTTCGGCCCAATGGGTCCGCAACGACCACCGATCCCCGCACATTTACACCATCCTACACAAACAAGGGACGATTTTTACATTTACCAAGCCAATTAACCTACAAACCTGTTCGTCTTTGGCGTGTGGGAGGAAACCGAAGATCTCGGAGAAAACCCGAACGTACGGGGAGAACGTACAAACTCCGTACAGACAGCACCCGTAGTCGGGATGGAACCCGGGTCTCCGGCGCTGCATTCGCTGTAAGGCGGCAACTCTACCGCTGCGCCACCGTGCACATTATTGTGCATATTATTCCTGTATTAATTGATTACATTTATTTTTGGTTAAAAAAAATACCAGCCGGCTGACTGATCCTTGTCTGTAAGTACAGGTGCTCTACCGCTGCACCACCTAGTCTGATGCTACCTGTTTGTAAGGACAGGTGCCGGCAGCTGATTCAGCTGTGCCTCATTACTGGAGCTGTTTGAAATGATTAGCTCGAACTGCCTTGGTTATTATGAGGTGATGCAGCATTGTCCTCACAAGTACAATCAGCAGAATCCTGGGTGTCGGTCGGGGTGCCGACTGCGATCAGTGTCTCCTGCACGCCATCTGATTTATGGTGAGAGGCGGTAGGTGAGATCACCGTGTACCCACTGCCCTGCCGTGCTGCCGTTTCCTCCTGGTGAATTGTTTAGTTTAGAGATACAGTGCGGAAACAGGCCCCTTCGGCCCACCGGGTCCACGCCGGCCAGCATATTAGCACTATCCTACACACACTAGGGACAGATTTACAATTTACAGAAAGCCATTAATTCAAGATTCAAGATTTAAGATAACCTACAAACCCGCACGTCTTTGGAGTGTGGGAGGAAACCGGAGCACCCGGAGAAAACCCACGGGGAGTACGCACAAACTCTCGTACAGACAGCACCCGCAATCATGATGGAACCCGGGTCTCCAGAGCTGTGAGGCATCAACTCTACCGCTGCACCACCTAGTCTGATGCAAGCACCGTTCCTGGAATTAACCCGTGGCACCTCCCTCAGTCAGCATTTCCAAATGCGTCATGTCCCGCTGGCTCAGGAGAAGTAAGGCCAGCGGGATTAGTCCAGCACAAGGGAGCACCTTCCTACCTCCACCAACTCTCCATGACTCTGTGACCAACACCAACTCCCCATGACCATGACCTCCACCAACTCTCCATGACTCTACGACCTCCACCAACTCTCCATGACTCCATGACCATGACCTCCACCAACTCTCCATGACCATGACCTCCACCAACTCTCCATGACCATGACCTCCACCAACTCTCCGTGACTCTACGACCTCCACCAACTCTCCGTGACTCTATGACGAACACCAACTCTCCATGACCATGACCTCCACCAACTGTCCATGACCATGACCTCCACCAACACTCCATGACCATGACCTCCACCAACTCTCCGTGACTCTATGACCTCCTCTGGCAGTTCTTCCTGCACAACCCAACATCCTATTCACATCTCCTTTAAATTCCTCCCCTCACACCTTAAACCTGTGCACTCCACTCTTAGATTCCCCATCCGGGGACCAACTATCCTGTCTAAGCCCCTTATCATTTTGTACACCTCTACAGTGTAGACCCAAAATGGATGGAACAAAACAACTTCCAATGATTGATCCAACACTGGATAATTGGAATGTGTAGGAAGGAACTGCAGATGTTGGTTTAAACCAAAGATGGACACAGAGTGCTGGAGTAACTCAACGGGTCAGGCAGCATCTCTGGAGAGAAGGAATGGGTGACATTTCGGGTCGAGACCCTCTACAGATTGAAAAGTCTCAAACTGAAATGTCACCCATTCCTTCTCTCCAGGGATGCTGCCTGACCCACTGAGTTACTCCAGCATTTTGGATAACATCAGGGTAAAGATCAGTGAGATAGGGGAGTGAAAAGGTAGACAATCGAAGGTAGACACAAAATGCTAGCTGGATACAGAAGCAGAGAGAGGTGGTTGCACTGAGAGCATTGTGTTCAGCTTTGGTCAATCCACTGTAGGAAAGATACCATTAAGCTTGAAAGAGTGCAGGGAAGATTTACAAGGATGTTGCCAGGACTCGAGGGTCTGCGCTATAGGGAGTGGTTGGGCAGGCTAGGACTTTATTCCTTGGAGCGCAGGAGGATGGGGGATGATCTCATAGAGGTGCGTTAGATCATGAGGGGAATAGATAGGGTGAATGCACAGTCTTTTACCCAGAGTTGGGGCATCAAGAACAAGAAAACATAAGTTTAAGGTGAAAGGGGGGAAAGATTTAGCAGGAACCTGAGGAGCAACCTTTTTGCGGTGGGCTAAATGATCGAGCTGCCAGAGGAGGCAGGTACTGGAACAACATTTAAATGACATTTGGCCAGGTACATGGATAGTAATGGGTTTAGAGGGATATGTGTCAGGCACTAGTTTAGATGGGGCATCCTGGTCGGCATGAATGAGTTGGGCCGAAGGGCCTGTTTCTGTGCTGTGTGACTTGAGTGAATCTTCCCATGTAAAGGATAGCTGTAACCTGCAGAAGGCAGCCACAAGGGGGTGATGTTGAGTACAAGCGGTAGTCGATGTTGAGTGTAATGTGAACATCTGTACAGAGGCAGATGTGTAATGTGAACATCTGTACAGGGGCAGATGTGTATTGTGAACATCTGTACAGGGGCAGATGTTGAGTGTAATCTCCAGCACATTCACAGGAGGTTTGAGTTGGTGATAGACACAAAATGATGGAGTAATTCAGCGGCTCAGGCAGTATCTCTGGAGAACATGGACACAGAGTGCTGGAGTAACTCAGCGGGTCAGGCAGCATCTCTGGAGAGACGGAATGGGTGACGTTTCAGGTCGAGTCCCTTCTTCAGACTGATCTGTTTCAGTTGGTGTTGTGCTTGCCTGCACAGGAGGCAGTATACATGGGTGAGTGTTTGGACACTGGGTGTGTTCTGTGTACAGCAGGGCCACACACAAGGAAATGCTGACCACTGCAATGCACCATTTTTTATTGTAAACCTTTTCTAGAGACGTTGATCAAATTGCTTGGGTTAATTTTGTTCTAGCCGAATGGTGGAAAAGACTGAATGATAGAAACATAGAAACATAGGAAATAGGTGCAAGAGGAGGCCATTCGGCCCTTCGGCATTGTGATCATGGCTGGTCATCCACAATCAGTAACCCGTGCCTACCTTCTCCCCATATCCCTTGATTCCGCTAGCCCCTAAAACTCTCTTTTAAATTCATCCAGTCAATTGGCCTCCACTGCCTTCTGTGGCAGAGAATTCCACAGATTCACAACTCTCTGGGTGAAAAAGGTTTTTCTCACCTCAGTTTTAAATGGCGCCCCAAGTGACCTCACCCAGCCAGTGGCCACGTGCTCCCACTCCACCAATGGCGGCCGCCCGGGCCGGGAGGCAGGTTGCTATGCAACGTCCGTTAGGCGGCGCCCGGGCCCCCGGGCCAAGAGTATCCGGACCTACAGTGTCCGGGCCTACAGTGTCCGGGCCTACAGTGTCCGGGCCTACAGTGTCCAGGCCTACAGTGTCCGGGCCTACAGTGTCCGGGCCTACAGTGTCCGGGCCTACAGTGTCCGGGCCTACAGTGTCCAGACCTACAGTGTCCGGGCCAACAGTGTCCGGGCCTACAGTGTCCGGGCCTACAGTGTACTCCGAGCCTAATATGGACAAGGGCGGTCCTGTATGGGATAAACTAATTTAGCCCAAAATATGGGATGTCCCGGTTAATACGGGACAGTTGGCAACCCTACTCTGGGTGTCACCCTGCACCCCACTGACGGCGTCACCGTTCCCACAGTGTCCGTCTCCATTGCCTGTCCCCGTTGTCACCATTCCCACCGTGTCTGTCTCCATTGCCTGTCCCCGCCGTCACTGTTTGTACCGTGTCCGTCTCCATTGCCTGTCCCCGTTGTCACCATTCCCACTGTGTCCGTCTCCATTGCCTGTCCCCCCGTCACTGTTTGTACCGTGTCCGTCTCCATTGCCTGTCCCCGTTGTCACCATTCCCACCGTGTCCGTCTCCATTGCCTGTCCCCGCCGTCACTGTTTGCACCATGTCCGTCTCCATTGCCTGTCCCCGATGTCACCATTCCCACCGTGTGTCTGTCCCCGGTGTCTGTGTCCCGGTGTCACTGTTCCCACCATGTCCGTCTCCATTGCCTGTCCCCGCTGTCACTGTTTGTACCGTGTCCGTCTCCATTGCCTGTCCCCATTGTCACTGTTCCCACTCTGTCCATCTCCATTGCCTGTCCCCGGTGTCACCATTCCCACTGTGTCTGTCCCCGGTGTCTGTGTCCCGGTGTCACTGTTCCCGCCGTGTCCGTCTCCATTGCCTGTCCCCGCTGTCACTGTTTGTACCGTGTCCGGCTCCATTGCCTGTCCCCATTGTCACCGATCCCACTCTGACCGTCTCCATTGCCTGTCCCCGGTGTCACCATTCCCACTGTGTCTGTCCCCTGTGTCTGTGTCCCGGTGTCACTGTTCCCACCGTGCCTGCCTGCTGCTCACTCACCTCCCAGAGCCTGCTTCATAACAAAGTCCATGGTTTCTCCTGGTGATTTTTTCTGCCTTCGATTGAGGTTGTCACATGAATGTTACACAGAAATGGGTCTTCAAAGGGGCAGAAAACCTGCAGAAAGGCACAATAAAACGATTCACATGAGCTCCTGGCAATCTGTTTTCAATCAGTCTGAAGAAAGGCCCAGAACCGAAACATCACCTATCCATTCTATCCAAAGATGCTGCCTGACCCGCTGAGTTACTCCAGCACTCTGTGTCCATGTTCTCCAGAGATGTTGCCTGAGCCGCTGAGTTACTCCAGCACTCTGTGTCCATGTTCTCCACAGATGCTGCCTGATCCGCTGAGTTACTCCAGCACTCTGTGTCCATGTTCTCCAGAGATGCTACCTGAGCCGCTGAGTTACTCCAGCACTCTGTGTCCATGTTCTCCAGAGATGCTGCCTGTCCCGCTAAGTTACTCCAGCGTTTTGTGTCTATCTTCGGTATGAACCAGCATCTGCAGTTCTTTGTTTCTACTGTAAATCATTTTTGAAATATATTTGAACTAAAATGCAAGAACATCGAGCTGTGAAATCTTCAGTGACATTGCAACTGGAAACATAACCTGACCTAATTTGTCAAAGTTGGAGGTGTGTGGGTGAAACTGAGCCCCAGGCTGAGGTTGAGACCGCACTGTGGATGAAGTAGGCAGTGACCACATCACCAGACTGGAACACAGCCACAAAACAAACAGAGGCCACACAGTTGCAGTGATGAGCATTTTGTTTAGTTTAGAGATACAGCGCGGAAACAGGTCCTTCGGCCCACCGGGTCCGCGCCGACCAGCGATCCCCGCACATTAAAACTATCCTATACCCACTAGGGACAATTTTTACATTTACCAAGCCAATTAACCTACAAACCTGCACGTCTTTGGAGTGTGGGTGGAAACTGAAGATCTCAGAGAAACCCACGCAGGTTCACAGGGAGAACGTACAAACTCCGTACAGACAGCACCCGTAGTCAGGATGGAACCCGGGTCTCCGGCGCTGCATTCGCTGTAAGGCAGCAACTCTATCGCTGCACCACCGTTTGTCGGCACTGGGTTCGCTGGAGTTTAGAGGGATGAGGAGGCATCTCATTGAAACATACAGAATAGTGAGCGGCCTGGATAGAGTGGATGTGGAGAGGATGTTTCCACTAGTGGGAGAGTCTAGGACCAGAGGGCACAACCTCAGAATTAAAGGTCGTTCCTTTAGGACGGAGATGAGGAGGAATTTCTTTAGTCAGAGGGTGGTGAATCTGTGGAATTCATTGCCACAGAAGGCTGTGGAGGCCGTCAGTGGATATTTATAAGGTAGAGATAGATAGATTATTAGTATGGGTGAAACATACAAACATAAGGGCGGCACGGTAGCGCAGCGGTAGAGTTGCTGCTTTACAGCGAATGCAGCGCCGGAGACTCAGGTTTGATCCTGACTACGGGTGCTGCACTGTAAGGATTTGTACGTTCTCCCCGTGACCTGCGTGGGTTTTCTCCGAGATCTTCGGTTTCCTCCCACACTCCAAAGACGTACAGGTATGTAGGTTAATTGGCTGGGTAAATGTAAAAATTGTCCCTAGTGGGTGTAGGATAGTGTAAATGTACGGGGATCGCTGGGCGGCACGGACTTGGAGGGCCGAAAAGGCCGCACTGGTGGGTAAGGCAAAGCAGCGCCTTTGCCACCTTAGACAACTGAGGAAATTCAGAGTGTCCCTGAGGATCCTTCATTGCTTCTACTCTGGGGCTGTAGAGAGCATCCTGTCTGGCAACATTACAGTCTGGTTTGGGAACAGCTCTGCCCAGGACAGGATGGCCCTGCAGAGAGTAGTGCGTTCGGCAGAACGCACCATGGGAACTACACTCGTCCCCCTGCAGGACCTATACATCAGGAGGTGCAGATCCAGAGCAAGCAAGATCATGAGGGACCCCTGCCACCCCAGTAACGGACTGTTCCAGATGCTACGGTCAGGCAAACGCCTCCGCTGTCACGCTGTGAAAACGGAGAGGATGAGACGGAGCTTCTTCCCACAGGCCATCAGGACTGTCAACTTTGATAACCCCAGAGACTAAATTTTTGTCGACACTTTTTGTGCTATGTTTAGTAACTTATTAACTTTATTTATATGCTGTAACTGTAATTCTTTTTGTGCACAACCCGCAGGCATTGCCACTTTCATTTCACTGCACATCGAGTATGTGTATGTGACAAATAAATTTGACTTGACTTGACTTGATATGATATGATGATATGATAGAAAATAGGTGCAGGAGGAGGCCATTTGGTCCTTCAAGCCAGCACTTCATTGTGATCATGGCTGATCATCCACAAACAGTAACCCGTTCCTGCCTTTTCCCCATATCCCTTAATTCTGCAAGCTCCAAGAGCTCTATTTAACTCTCTCTTGAAAGCATTCAGTGAATTGGCCTCCACTGCCTACTGAGGCAGAGAATTCCACAAATTCACAACTCTCTGGGTGAAAAAGTTTTTCCTCATCTCAGTTCTAAATGGCCTATCCCTTATTCTTAAACTGTGGCCCCTGGTTCTGGATTCCCCCAACATTGGGAACATGTTTCCTGCATCTAGCCTGTCCAATCCCTTAAGAATTTTATATGTTTCTATAAGATCCCCTCTCATCCTTCTAAACTCCATTCTTTCATCATATGACAGTCCCGTCATCCCGGTGATTAACTTCGTGAACCTACGCTGCACTGCCTCAATAGCAAGAATGTCCTTTCTCAAATTAGGAGACCAAAACTGCTCACAATATTCCAGATGTGGTCTCACCTGGGCCCTGTACAACTGCAGAAGAACCTCTTTACTTCTATACTCAAATCCTCTCGTTGTGAAGGCTAACATGCCATTAGCTTTCTTCACTGCCTGCTGTACCTGCATGTTTACTTTCAGTGATCGATGTACAAGGACACCCAGGTCACGTTGCACCTCCCCTTTTTCCTAATCTGACACCATTCAGATAATAATCTGCCTTCTTGTTCTTTCTACCAAAGTGGATAACCTGACATTTATCCACATTATACTGCAACTGCCACGCATCTGCCCACTCACACAAACTGCCACGCATCTGCCCACTCACACAAACTGTCCAAGTCACCCTGCAACCTCATAGCATCCTCATTGCAGCTCACACTACCACCCAGCTTTGTGTCATCTGCAAATTTGCTAATTGTCATCTGGGTGTCAGGGGTTATGGGGAGAAGGCAGGAGAATGGGGTTAGGAGGGAGGGATAGATAAGCCACGATTAAACGGCGTAGACGATGGGCTGAATGGCCTAATTCTGCTTCTATCACGTATGACCTTCTGACGTAACCATTGTCCTGTCTGCTTGTTCCCCAGCTGGGCTGTGGGACTGAGGAGGCTCTGGCCCTGGATGGCACCATGGGCCTGAGGTCAGTGGTCGCCAGGGAACCATTCAGCGTGGTCTCACACCTTGGTCTCCAGTGCAATTCAGCTCAACCTGAGAGAGTGTCTGAAGAAGGGTCCTATCCCAAAACGTCACCTGTCCGTGCTCTCCAGAGATGCCACCTGACCCTATTATAGACTGACATCTATTACAAACCCACTGACTCCCACAACTATCTCGACTACACATCTTCCCACCCTGCTTCCTGCAAAATTCTATCCCTACTCCCAATTCTTGAGGTGAGGTGTTCCAAACCAGGACATCCGAGATGTCTTCATACTTTAGGGAATGGGGGTTCCCCTCTTCCATCATAGATGAGGCCCTCACTCGTGTCTCCTTGATACCCCACAGCTCCACCCTTGCTCCCCCTCCACTCAGTCGCAACAGAGACAGAGTCCCCCTAGTCCTCACCTTCCACCCCATCAGCCATTGCGTACAGCACATAATCCTCCAACACTTCTGCCACCTCCAACGGGATCCCACCACTAGCCACATCTTCCCATCTCCACCCCTTTCCGCTTTCCACAGAGACCGTTCCCTCCGCAACTCCGTGGTCAACTCATTCCTTCCCACCCAAACCACCCCCTCCCCAGGTACCTTCCCCTGCAACCGCAGAGGATGCCACATCTGTCCCTATACCTCCCCCCCTCGACTCTGTCCAGGGACAGTCCTTTCAGGTTGGGCTGAGGTTCACTTGCACCTCCTCCAACCTCATCTACTGTATCCGTTGTTCAAGATGTGGACCAATCGGCGACTACATCGGCGAGACCAAACGCAGACTGGGCGATCGTTTTGCGGAACACCTTCGCTCAGCCCGCCTGAACCAACCTGATCTCCCTGTTGCTGGACACTAATTCCCATTCCCATTCCCACACTGACCTTTCTGTCCTCGGTCTCCTCCATTGTCAGAGTGAGGCTAAATGCAAATTGGAGGAACAGCATCTGATATTTTGCTTGGGCAGCTTACAGCCCAGTGGTATGAACGTTGATTTCTCTCACTTCAAGTAATCCCTCTCTCTCTATCTCTCCACCAGCCAAGTCGTACCAGCTTGAAAGTGGTCTTGTTGAGTCTCATTGTCTGTAACCTGTTTTCACCTAGCCCACAGCTAACAGTGGCCTGTTCCCTTTATCATCCTTACTTTTTTGCACTTCTTTCATTCATTTGTTCCATATCTCTCTACATCTCTCGTCTCCCTCCCCCCTGAATCTCAGTCTGAAGAAGGGTCTCGACCCAACACATCACCCATTCCTGTTCTCCAGAGATGCTGCCTGACCTGCTAAGTTACTCCAGCTTTCTGTCTATCAGCAGACTACAGGAGGCTATTCCGCCCATCGAGTCTATGCTGGCTCACAAGGCATTCCAGTCCCCCATTAATTTTTCCTATGACCCATTCTTTCCCCTGACTCTCAGTCTGAAGAAGGGTCTTGACCCGAAAAGTCACCTATTTCTTCTCTCCAGAGACGCTGCCTGACCCGCTGAGTTACTCCAGCATTTTGTGTCGATCTTCGGTTTACATAGAAACATGGAAACATGGGAAATAGGTGCAGGAGGAGGCCATTTGGCCCTTTGAGCCAGCACTGCCATTCATTGTGATCATGGCTGATCATCCACAATCAGTAACTCATGCCTGCCTTCTCCCCATATCCCTTGATTCCACTAGCCCCTAAAGCTCTAACTCTCTTTTAAATTCATCCAGTGAATTGGCCTCCACTGTCCTCAGTGGCAGAGAATTCCACTAATTCACAACTCTCTGGGTGAAACAGTTTTTTCTCACCTCAGTTTTAAACAGTTTAGACCAGCATCTGCAGTTCCCTCCGACACACTCTAAGACTGCTCCTCTATTAACTCCATAGCCCTGAACACAGATTGATTTTTGAGAAGCATCTGTATGAGAAGTCTTGCTCTTCCTGCAGAGTTGTTTCAGATTGCAGGTTGACCTGTGACAGTGTGCTCTGCCCTTGTTTATATCCACTGGCACGGAATCCTTGTTCATCTCCAGCATTGTCCACGGGCAGTAGAGCCCAATGTAGAGTCTGACAAACACCATCAATACCGGCCCAGCCGATGGATAGCAGGGGTCTCCATGGCCAGGCATGGCCGGGCAGCCTCACGCCTCATCTACCATGGTGGCGGCATGGTGGCGCAGTGGTAGGGAGTTGCTGCCTTACAGCGAATGCAGCGCCGGAGACCCGGGTTCCATCCCGACTACGGGTGCTGCCTGTACGGAGTTTGTACGTTCTCCCAGTGACCTGCGTGGGTTTTCTCGAGATCTTCAGTTTCCTCCCACACTCCAAAGACGTGCAGGTTTGTAGGTTAATTGGCTTGGTAAATGTAAAAATTGTCACTAGTGTGTGTAGGATAGTGTTAATGTGCGGGGATCGCTGGTCGGCGCGGACCCGGTGGGCCGAAGGGCCTGTTTCCGCGCTGTACCTCTAAACTAAACAAACTAAAGTGAGGTAAACTAAACTACCACCCACTGACTGACCCCGATCCCCTCTATTCTCCCACCCAGTCACCATCTCCCGGGACCCCTGGCTGCCCACACCGTTTATCCATCTCAGCCTTGAACACAAGTAACTGCACACTGCCGGGCAGGAGCAGGAGCAGTACACCCTGGATGATGATGTTGCCCCTCGTCTCAGTGCGGCCCCTCACTGTGGAGAAGGCAGCCACCATCGTCACGGCCCACACCTGGGGCAATGCCCCACCACTGCCTCCCTGCCAACCCCACAGAGCTGTCTGTCCCAATGAATCACTGCATCCGCTGTTCCAGGTGTCAACTTCTCTACATTGGCGAGACCAAGCGCAGGCTCGGCAATCGTTTCGCTGAACACCTCCGCTCAGTCAGTCTGAAGAAGGGTCTCGACCCGAAACGTCACCCATTCCTTCTCTCCAGAGATGCTCCCTGACCTGCTGAGTTACTCCAGCATTTTGTGTATACCTTCGATTTGTACCAGCATCTGCAGTTATTTTCCTACACAACCTTCACTCAGTCCGTCTTCACCAACCTGATCTCCCGGTGGCTCAGCACTTCAACTCCCCCTCCCATTCTCAATCTGACCTTTCTGTCCTGGGCCTCCTCCATTGTCAGAGTGAGGCCCAGCACAAATTGCAGGAACAGCACCTCATATTTCGCTTGGGTAGTTTACACCCCAGTGGTATAAACATTGACTTCTCTAACTTCAGATAGCCCTTGCTTTCCCTCTCTATCCCCTCCCCCTTCCCAGATCTCCCATCAGTCTTACTGTCTCCAACTACATTCTATCTTTGTCCCGCCCCCTCCCCTGACTTCAGTCTGAAGAAGGGTCTCCACACGAAACGTCACCCATTCCTTCTCTCCTGAGATGCTGCCTGACCTGCTGAGTTACTCCAGCATTCTGTGTCTACCAATGAATCACTAATCATCGCCATCTCTCCTCATAGACATCCCCCTCACTCCTAAACTAGTTGCACCCACACCAGCACAGGTGTGCTCTAACCCACCAAGTCCACGCCGACCAGCAATCGCCATTCACACCAGTTCCATGTTATCCCACTTTCTCATCCACTCACTACACACATGGGGCAATTTACAGAGGCCGATTAACCTACAAACATGTCTATCTTTGGAGTGTGGGAGGAAACCGGAGCACCCGGAGAAAACCCACGCGGTCACAGGGAGAAAGTACAAACTCCCCTCCCTGGGGAAGGGCTAGGCACAGGAAGAGGGGGGAAGGGCCAGGGAGACGGGGGAGTGGCAGCACAGGGAGGGGGGAGGGGGCATGGCGAGGGGGGAAGGGGCTGGGAGAGGGAGAGGGGCGAAGGGCCAGGGAGAGTGATGGGGTGAGATTGGGCTGGGCTTGTGTTCACAATGTTCCAAATGCGGCCTGACCAGCGCCTTACAGAGCCACAGCACAGAGGGGGGGAGGGAGGGAATGTGGAGACTAGTGTTGCCAACTTCCTCACTCCTAAATAAGGGACAAAAGGTGACGTCACCGCCCCTCGCCCCACATGACCTCACCCAGCCAGCGGTCACGTGCTCCCACTCTAGCAATGGCGGCTGCCCGGGCCAAGAGGCGGGTTGCTATGCAACCTCCGTGAGGCCGTGCCCGAACCTCTGGGCCTACAGCGGCCCCTGAGCCTACAGTGTCCGGGCCTACAGCGTTCGGGCCTACAGCGTCCGGGCCTACAGTGTCCAGGCCTACAGTGTCCGGGCCTACAGTGTCCGGGCCTACAGTGTCCGGGCCTACAGCGTTTGGGCCTACAGCGTCCAAGCCTACAGCGTCCAGGCCTACACTGTCCGGGCCTAGAGTGTCCGGGCCTACAGTGTCCGGGCCTACATTGTCCGGGCCTACAGTGCCCCCTGGACCTAATAGGGGGCAAGGGCAGTCCCGTGCGGGATAAACCAATTTAGCCCTATATACGGGAAGTCCGGGCTAATACGGGACAGTTGCCAACCATAGTGGAGACTGAGAGAGACTGAGTGACTCCAGAGATAGTGGTACAGGCTGAGAGATGGTGGGGAGCGTTGATAGTCGGAGGTGGCCTGGGTGTGAAGAGGTGTTGAGGGAGGTGTGTGAATGAGAGAAGGAGTCAGAGAGATAGAGAGAGCAAGCACAGCTGGAACAGTCGAGCGACAGGAGAAAGCTGACTTCATTATCCAGTGCATTGAGCCATGTTCACTGGCGTGTGGGCAGGCTTAGAGCTGGAAGCTGCTGCTGCTGCTGCTTCAGGTATGGCCACTCTGCCAGATGGATTTTATCTGCCACACACCTTCAGGGTTGGCCTTAGGTCCACAGTACTCGGCCCTATCTGTGCACAACATTCTAACAGATACCTCTGCTGCTGGGACTTTCATTCAGTTGCAGTGTTAATACTTTCACTCAACATCTGAGGCTTGAATCTCAGCCACTGCGAGACAGGGCTGAAGTGCAGTCGTTAATTACAGCGAGGGTTTAGGTGACAGTCGATTAAACTCTCTTCAGGAACATCCTACCACAACTACTATCTATCTCTTTGGAGACCCTCGGACTATCCTTGATCGGACCTTGCTGGCTTCACCTTGCACTAAACGTTATTCCCATATTATGTATCTATACTAAGGTAGACACCAAATGCTGGAGTAACTCAGCGGGTCAGGCAGCATCTCCAGAGAGAAGGAATGGGTGATGTTTCGGGCGAGACCTGGATCTATACTCTGTAAATGGCTTGATTGTAATCATGTATTGTCTTTCATGCAACAAAAGCTTTTCGATACAATGCGATACGATACGATAGAAACTTATTTATCCCAGGAGGGAAATTAATCTGCCAACAGTCATAAAACACAAGATACGTGAAACATGAAACTAAAGAGGCGAGTGGAAAGGATTGGGGATGTGTAAAGATTGGGGGGGGGAGGGGGAGTCAGTCTCAGTCTACCCCACGACAGAAGGGGGAGGAGTTGTACCGTTTGATAGCCACAGGGAAGAAAGATCTCCTTTGGTGTTCTGTGCTGCATCTTGGTGGGACCAGTCTGTTGCTGAAGGTGCTCCTCAGGTTGACCAGTGTGTCATGGAGGGGGTGAGCTGTATTGTCCAGGATACTCCTCAGTTTGAGGAGCATCCTCCCCTCCAAGACCCACCTCCCATGAATCCAACTCCACTCCCAGGATGGAGCCAGCCTTCCTGATGAGCTTGTTGATCCTGTTGGCATCTACGACCTTCACCACTGGCTACCACCGACTGGTAGAACATCTGCAGCATCTCACTGCAGACGTTGAAGGAGTGGACCTTCTCAAACAGTACAGCCGGCTCTGTCCCTTCTTGTACAGGGCCTCAGCGTTCCTGGACCAGTCGAGTTTACTGTCCAGGTACATGCCAAGGTATTTGTACTCCCTTGTAAACTGCACATCCACACCATTGATGGAGACTGGGGACAGGGGTGGACTTCCTCTCCTGAAGTCCACCACTAACTCCTTAGTCTTGTTGGTGTTGAGCTGCAGGTGATTCAGCCCACACCACTCAACAATGTCATTGACTACACCTCTGTAATTAGCTTCCCTCCCCTCACTGAGGCAGCCCACAATTGCAGAGTCATCTGGAAACCTCTGCAGATGGCAGGAGACGGAGTTGTATCTGAAGGTAGGGAGAGTGAACAGGTAGTGAGAGAGGATCTGAAGTGAACAGGTAGGGAGAGAGGATCGTCCCCTGTGGGCCCCTGTGTGGCTCACCACCATGTCCGAGACACAGTTCTGTAGCCTGACATACTATGGTCATCCAGTCAGGTAGTTGGAGATCCAGGACACCAATGGAGCATCCACCCACATCTTCCTCAGTTGCTCCCTGGCAGTGCACGCCAGGTGGTGTTAACAGCACTGGTGAAGTCAAAAACATGACTCTCACATTGCTTCCCGGCCTATCCGGGTGAGCAGAGGAACGGTGGAGCAGGTGGGTGATGGTGTCCTCAACACCCATCTGTGTTTGGTCAGTGAACTGCAGGGGTCCAGGTTAACCTGCAGGTGAGTGGGCACCAGCCTCTCCAGGGACTTCATCATGTGTGGTTAGCGCCACTGGTCTGTAGTCATTGGAGGAGACACTGTACCTTGGTACACCTGACAACAAATTAAACTGAACTGAGCTGAACAGATTCACTCCGTCTACACCTCACGCTGCCTCGGCAAGGCCAGCAGCATCATCAAGGACCAGTCTCACCCCGGCCACTCCCTCTTCTCCCCTCTCCCAAAGGGCAAGAGGTACAGAAGTGTGGAAACGCACACCTCCAGATTCAGGGACAGTTTCATCCCAGCTGTTATCAGGCAACTGAACCGTCCTATCACCAACTAGAGAGTGGTCCTGACCTCCCATCTACCTCATTGGAGACCCTTGGACTAAGCTTAATCAGACTTTCCGGGACTTTACCTTGCTCTAAACGTTATTCCTTTTATCCTGAATCTGTACTCTGTGGACGGCTTGATTGTAATCATGTTTAGTCTATGCGCTGACTGCTTAGCACGGAACAAAAAAGCTTTTCTCTGTACCTCAGCACACGTGACAATAAACTGCTTGAATGCAGAGATGCAATGAATGATTGGTGACAGAGCAGTGTGAGATTCTCACTGACGTCATGTGACGTTCACCCTACCCCTGACTTGCCAGCTCAGGGGAAGGTGACAATGAGGCATACAATCAGCAAAATTCATCACCTCGTCCGCACAGCCTTTCCAGAGGTGTTGTCGTGTACTTTCACAAGTAACTCTACCTCATTTAGCTATTCCGTTATTTATATATTACTGAAACATCTTGTGTGGGGGTTTGTGTGTTTGTGCTTATATTTGTTCTGGAAATACAACCAAAACGGTACACGATAGCGCAACAATTTTAGGCCCACCATACTCACCATTCCCCCCACGGTCTCAATAAATCAAGTTTTGGTACTTTTTAAAAACAATTAACTTAGCAAACTTTTATAAATGTGCCCTCACCCCCCCGTCCCGGCATGCCCCGTGCCTGACCTTCCTACCATGGTGCAGCGTGGCGGCAGAGGGTCCAACAAGATGGCCGTCGCCGCCACTCGCTGTCGAGCTGCAGGAGAGGTTTTGGGTCCACGGCTCGCTCTGGCAGCAGCGCTGGCCGCACCGGGCCGAGGGGAGTGGCTCCCTCTCCCTTTCCCTGTCTCCCCTCGCTCGTCCACGGCCCCAGGGCACACTCCTAGCCCGCCAATGGGTCCACGGATCTTCAGTTGGGGAGGGTTCCCAGGCCCGCAGGAGAGGTTTGCACCCAACGAGGGTTGCTGTGCCCGCAGGAGAGGTTTGCACCCAGCTGGTCCACGCCCGGCTAGTGCATTTTAATATTCCTCCACTGTTTGCATTGTGCACCACCATTTTGCAGCATTGTGCTGTTGGACACTCACCAGTGTATTTATTGCTGCATTTGTCAATACTACAGGAAGACTATTTAATCTGTTAGCTTTATGTGAACAAGGAATTTCACCGCACCCTGTTGTTTTTGACAATAAACTAATCTGAATCTGAATCTAGTTTTTCCACTTCCCATTTCCTTATCAATGGTCTTCCCTCGTTGAAATCTAACATTCTGGCTGCTCTGTTTGGCAAATCTATTAAACCGTTTGCTCAAATCTATTAATCTTAATCTATTAATCTCAAATCTATTCATCTATGAACCTGCGCCATGGGCTGGCCAGGTAGTCTCTGGCTGGTATGGGACTGGCCAGGTAGTCTATAATCCTGGTCTAGGATTGGCCAGGTAGTCTATGGCTGATCTAGGATTGGCCAGGTAGTCTATGGCTGGTCTGGGACAGGCCAGGTAGTCTATGGCTGGTCTGGGACTGGCCAGGTAGTCTTATGGCTGGTCTGGGACTGGCCAGGTAGTCTAAGGGTGGTCTGGGACAGGCCAGGTAGTCTATGGCTGGTCTGGGACTGGCCAGATAGTCTATGGTCCTGATCACGGACTGGATGAACTAACTCAGCTGCCCGACACTGTTCCAGATTGTTCCGCGTTGCAAGTCTAGCACAGATGTTTGGTAAGCTTGTCAAAGACTGACAATGAAGGAGATATGTCTTCTGTGTATTTTATTCTCTCTGTAAATTTAATAAGAGATTGTGATGCATGTGACAACATGTGTTTTCAATGTCAATCCTAAACAAATCTCTGCTCAGAGAGAGCCCAGGGGAGATGGGAATTCTGCTGACAACGTTAGCTGAAGCTTCCACTCTCTGTGTTAATCTGGCAAAGCCCAACATCAGGATGACTGGCCACATCCCTCGTTAGCCCAAGACGTTGCTGGCAGGGGCGTGTGGCAGGGGGTAGGAAGGCAGCTCTTCCACCCTGACCTGCATGATTTATCAGGATGCAACACAGCTTGGTTTGGGAACAGCTCCATCCAAGACAGCAAGGAATTGCTGGGAATCGTGGACACAGCCCAGACCATCACACAAACCAACCTCCCTTCCATTGACACCATCTACACCTCACGCTGCCTCGGCAAGGCCAGCAGCACAATCAAGGATGAGTCGCACCCTGCCCACTCCCTCTTCTCCCCTCTCCCATCGGGCAAGAGGTACAGAAGTGTGAAAACGCACAGCTCCAGATTCAGGGACAGTTTCTTCCCAGCTGTTATCAGGCAACTGAACCATCCTACCACAACCAGAGAGCAGCGCTGAACTACTATCTACCTCATTGGTGACCTTCACATTCTCCTTGATCAAACCACTGGCTTTACCTTGCACTAAACGTTATTCCCTTATCATGTATCTATTCGCTGTAAATGGATTGATTGTAATCATGTATTGTCTTTCTGCTGACTGGATAGAGGAGGTAGTTGAGGCTGGGACTGTCCCATCGTTTAATAAACAGTTAGACAGGTACATGGACAGCACAGGTTTGGAGGAATATGGACCAAGCGCAGGCAAGTGGGACTAGTGTAGCTGGGACATGTTGGCCGGTGTGGGTGAGTTGGGCTGAAGGGCCTGTTTCCACACTGTATCATTATGACTCTATCTATGACTCTCCAGCGCCGGAGACCCGGGTCCCATCCGGACTACGGGTGCTGTCTGTAAGGAGTTTGTACGTTCTCCCCGTGACCTGCGTGGGTTTTTTTTCCAAGATCTTTGGTTTCCTCCCACACTCCAAAGACGTGCAGGTTTGTAGGTTAATTGGTTTGGTAAATGTAAAAATTGTCCCTCGTGTGTGTAGGATTGTGTTAATGTGCGGGGATCGCTGGGTGGGCTGAAGGGCCTGTTTCCGTGCTGTATCTCTAAACTAAACTAAATGATAGATATGGCTCGAGTGGTGTTGTAATGAAACAAGAACAGCTCGTAATCAGAATTGCTCAAGGTTATCTGGGAAAAGTGGGCAGGAAGGTAGAAAACAAGAGCAATCTGTACAATGGTGGGAGATTGCTTGACAGAAATAAATCAGAATGAGTGGAAATGTTTCAAGGACAGCTGGAGGTAATGCGGATGAAAGAATGGAGACTGAGAAGGAATGATTTAACCACAGGGATCGGGTGGCATTGATTGTGCGGTGTGTGAAAGGATTTTCTCACGACAGGAATATAATGCTGCACCACAAAAGGTCAAGTTCAAAGTCCCTTCATCAACCTTTTCACCACAACATCTTGACAATCGGCTGTATCAGATCTCCTCCATGTCTCCTGCTTCACTGGGCACTGCTTACTGTGGTGAGGGTGCATGCAGGTCCTGGCCCCAGAGAGGGCGAATCAAAAGCTAGAGGGCACAGGTTTAAGCAGAGAGGGGAAAGGTTTTTTAATAAGAACCTGAGGGGCAACTGGTGGGTGCATGGAGCAGGCTGCCAGCTGAGGTAAACATAGAAACATAGAAAACAGGTGCAGGAGGAGGCCATTTGGCCCTTTGAGCCAGCACCACCATCCATTGTGATCATGGCTGATCATCCACAATCAGTAACCCGTGCCTGCCTTCTCCCCATATCCCTTGATTCCGCTAGCCCCTAGAGCTCTATCTAACTCTCTTTTAAATTCATCCAATGAATTGGCCTCCACTGCCCTCTGTGGCAGAGAATTCCACAAATTCACAACTCTCTGGATGAAAAAGTTTTTCTCATCTCAGTTTTAAATGGCCTCCCCTTTATTCTTAGACTGTGGCCCCTGGTTCTGGACTCCCCCAACATTGGGAACATTTTTCCTGCATCTAGCTTGTCCAGTCCTTTTATAATTTTATACGTCTCTATAAGATCTCCTCTCATCCTTCTAAACTCCAGTGAATACAAGCCCAGTCCTTCCAATCTTTCCTCATATGACAGTCCCGCCATCCCGGGGATTAACCTGGTGAACCTACGCTGCACTGCCTCAATAGCAAGGATGTCCTTCCACAAATTAGGTAGTTGAGGCAGGTATTATAACAGCATTTAAAAGACACTTGCACAGGTACATGGATAGGAAAGGTTAGAGGGATATGGGTCAGACGAGCTTAGATGGGGCATCTTGGTTGGCATGGATGAGTTGGGTTGAAGGGCCTGTTTACGTGTTGTGTGACTCGCTGACTCTGAGTCTATGCTGTGTCACCTGAACCAAACCCCAAACTCTAAACCTGAACCCAGACTTGGGAGGGTACCTCTGATGAGAGGAAAGTCTACTTTGTGCAGGGGTCAGAGTTGGTTGGGGAACGCACTATTTAGTTTAGTTCAGTTTAGAGATACAGCGCAGAAACTGGCCCTCCGGCCCACTGAGTCCACACTCCGAACCCCGCACAATAACACTATCCTACACACACTGGGGACAATTTCACATTTATACCAAGCCAATTAACCTACAAACCTGTACGTCTTTGGAGTGTGGGAGGTAATCAAAGATCTCGGAGAAAACCAATACAGGTCACGGGGAGAACATACAAACTCCGTACAGACAGCACCCATAGTCGGGATGGAACCCGGGTCTCCGGCGCTGCATTCGCTGTAAGGCAGCAACTCTACCGCTGCGCCACCGCGCCACTGTTCTTTGTGAAATATAGACACTTTTGAGGGCAGACATTTCATACGTTTACAAGTGATAGGAGCAGAATTTGGCCGTTCGGCCCATCAAGTCTACTCCGCCATTTAATCATGGCTAACCTATCTCTCACTCCTAACCCCATCCTCCTGCCTTCTCCCCATAGTCTCTGACACCCGCACTAATCAAGAATTGATCTCTGCCTTAAAAATATCCACTGACTTGGCCTCCACAGCCTTCTGTGGCAAAGAATTCCATAGATTCACTGCCCTCTAACTAAAGAACTTCCTCCTCATCGCCTTCCTAAAGTAACGTCCTATAATTCCGAGGCTGTGCCCTCTGGTCCTGGACTCTCCCACTAGTGGAAACATCCTCTCCACATCCACTCTGTCCAGGCCGCTCACTCTTCGATAAGTTTCAATGAGGTCCCCCCTCATTCTTCTGAACGCCAGCAAGTACAGGCCCAGTGCCCGCAAACACTCATCATATATTAACCCACTCCTGGCTGGGATCATCATTCTCTGGTTAAACATACTGCACAGCGGGTGGGAAGGACATTCTGCTCTGGGCTCTGCCAGCTGCTTGCTGAAGCCTGCAGGGTGAAGCAGGTGCTTGTATTTATATTGGGCTCTCATAATTTAGTTTAGTTAGAGATACAGAGCTGAAACAGGCCCTTCGGCCCATCGGGTCCACGCCGACCAGTGATCCCCGCACTATAACACACACTAAGGACAATTTACATTTATACCAAGCCAATTAACCAACAAACCTGCACGTCTTTGGAATGTTGGAGGAAACCGAAGATCTTGGTGAAAACCCACGCAGGTCACGGGGAGAACGTACAAACCCCGTACAGACAACACCCGTGGTTGGGATGGAACCGGGGTCTCTGGCGCTGTGAGGCAGCAGCTGTACCTGGCAGGATCCTTAAGAGCATTGATGTACAGAGATGTACAGACTGCAGTGACCCCCGAGCTAGTGTCCGGGCCTACAGTGTCAGGGCCTCCAGTGTACGGGCCTACAGTGTCTGGGCCTCCAGTGTCTGGGCCTACAGTGTCCGGGCCTACAGTGGGCCCCGGGCCTACAGTGTCAGGGCCTCCAGTGTCCGGGCCTACAGTTTCGGGCCTACAGTGTCTGGGCCTACAGTGTCTGGGCCTACAGTGTCCGGGCCTACAGTGTCCGGGCCTAAGTGTCCGGGCCTACAGTGGCCCCCGGGCCTACAGTGTACAGGCCTCCAGTGTCCGGGCCTACAGTGTCCGGGCCTACAGCGGCCCCCGGGCCTACAGCATCCGGGCCTACAGTGTCTGGGCCTACAGTGTCCGGGCCTACAGCGGCCCCCTGGCCTACAGTATCCAGGCCTACATTGTCTGGGCCTACAGCGGCCCCCGGGCCTGCAGTGTCCGGGCCTACAGTGTCTGGGCCTACAGAGTCCAGGCCTACAGCGTCCCCCGGGCCTAATACAGGTCATGAGCAGCCCCGTACAGGACAAACCAACTTAGCCCAATATACGGGATGTCCCGGCTAATACGGGACAGTTGGTCACCCCAGGTGCAGGTGAGATGAATGGTCACAAGCTTAAATTGAACCTGAGGGCCAACCTTTCCGCACAGAGCGTGGTGGGTGTATGGAACGTGCTGCCAGAGGAAGCTGTAGAAGTGGATATCATTCAATCATTTAAAAGACATTTAGGAAAATGGATGGAGGAATTTGGGTGGTTGGTGGGGTATGGGAATGGCTCAGTGGGCACTAGGCCAGGATGGACAGGTTGGGCCGAAGGGTCTGGTCCATGCTGTGTGTTTCTCTGCTCCTCTCTCTCTCTCCCCTCAGTGACCTTGGTGTGACAGGGTGGGGAGCTTGCCCTCACGCACGCCAGCCGTGGGCTGAGATTGAGTGTGTCGAAGGGAACTGCAGATGCTGGTTTATACCGAATTAAGACACAAAGTCCTGGAGTAACTCAGCGCTTCACTGGAGAAAATGAATGGGTGATGTTTCTGGCCGGTTTGGAAGTAGGGTCCCGACCCGCAACGTCACCCATCTTTATTCCACAACAGATGCTGCCTGACTCCGTCAGATTTAGCTCTTGGGACTAAAGGAATCAAGGGATTTGGGGAGAAAGCAGGAACGGGGTACTGATTGTGGATGATCAGCCATGATCACAATGAATGGCGGTGCGTACAGGCTCGAAGGGCCAAATGGCCTCCTCCTGCAACTATTGTCTTTGTTTCTATGTTTCTATGAGATTGAGACTTGGCCATGGAAGCCTGGCGACGCCAACTAATGGGCAGCCCCTGCTCACACCACTCAACGCTTGGACCTTGGCCAAGGCTTGCGATGCTTTGCAGTGCACCATCAGGGAGATGCAATCCACTCTCTGGCTCGAGAAAGCACAGCGGGAATATTCGGGAAATGAGAGGCAGGCAAGGAAGCTGATGGCACCAGATCAGCAAATGAAATCAATCCCCAGATCAGCAAATGAAATCAATCACCAGATCAGCAAATGAAATCAATCACCAGATCAGCGGGCAAGAGCAATCTCACAGCAAGCTGGACACACACACACACACACACACACACACACACACGCACACGCACACGCACACGCACACGCGCACACACACACACACATGCACGCGCACACGCACATGCACATGCACACGCGCACACACCACACACACACCACACACGCACACGCGCACGCACACACACACGCACACGCACACGCACACGCACACGCACACGCACACGCACACGCACACGCACACGCACACACACACCCACACACGCACGCACACACCACACACACGCGCACATGCACACGCACGCGCACATGCGCACGCACACGCGCACACACACGCACACGCACACTCGCACGCACACACGCACACAAGCACACACACACACACCCACACACGCACGCACACACACACACAAACACACAAACACACACACGCAGACCCCACACACCGATATACACGCACACATCACACACACACGCACACATACACACACACACACACACCCAACACACCCCACACACACACACATACATACACCCCACACACACATACCCCCCACACACACCCACACACACACACACACCCCACATACAAGGACACACACACACACATGCACACCCCACA
>NC_135953.1:142984848-143012348 GCF_053455715.1 Rhinoraja longicauda | reverse complement strand
TTGTATTAATATTTGATTGGAAAATAAATTTGATCGTATACAGTTCCCGGTAGATCTTGAGAAAGTCCGGCAAATCTATGAAGATTTCAGTAACAGAGCAAAGTCCATTACATATATTCAGCAAGGTCTATTTCTTTGTATATTAAACTGGGCATTACAGAACAGCATTAATTGAAATACGTTAAAATCTCGAGTAAAGAACCTCAATTTTCATGCCAAAAGAAAAGTATCTATGTTCATAAGTCACAGGGGCAGAATGAGGCCATTCAGCCTATCAAGTCTACTCCACCATTCAATCATGGCTGATCTACTCTATCTTTCCCTCCTAACCCCATTCTCCTGTCTTCTCTCCAAAACCCTTGACACCCGCACTAATCAAAAATCTATCTATCTCCACTTTAAAAATATCCACTGACTTGGCCTCCACAGCCGACTGTGGCAATGAATTCCACAGATTCACCACCCTTTGACTAAAGAAATTCCTCCTCATCTCCTTCCTAAATGTACAACCTTTTATCCTGAGGCTGTGCCCTCTGGTCCTAGACTCTCCCACTAGTGGAAACATCCTCTCCACATCCACTCTATCCAGGCCTTTGACTATTCAGTAACTTTCACTGTCTCCCCTCATCTAAACTCCAATGAGTACAAACGCTCATCATATGTTAACCCACTCATTCCTGGGATCATTCTCATAAACCTCCTCTCCAATGCCAGCACATTCTTCCACAGATATGGGGCCCAAAACTGTTCACAATACTCCAAATGCCGTCTGACCAGTGCCTTGTAAAGCCTTAGTATTACATCCCTGTTTTTATATTCCAGTCCTCTCAAAATAAATGCTAACATTCCATTTTCTCTTCTTACTGCCGATTCGACTTGCAGATTAACTTTTTGGGAATCCTGCACCAGCACTCCCAAGTCCCTTTGCACCTTCGATTTCTTGATTCTCCCCCCATTTAGAAAACAGTCTACACCTTTATTCCTACGACCACAATGCATGACTCCACACTTTGCTCCATTATATTCCAACTGCCACTTCTCTGCCCACTCTCCCAACCTGTCCAAGTCCTTCTGCACAGTCCCTGCTTTCTCCGCACTACCTGCCCCTCCACCTATTTTCGTATCAGCCGCAAACTTGGCCACAAAGCCTTCAATCCCCTCGTCCAAATCATTAAAATACAACGTGAAGAGTAGCGGCCCCAGCACCGAGCCCTGCGGAACTCCGCTAGTCACTGGCAGCCAACCAGAAAAAGCCCCTTTATTGCCACTCTTTGCCTTCTGCCACCCAGCCAACCCGCTATCCATGCCAGTATCTGCCCTCTGATACCGTGGGCTCTCATCTTCCTTAGCAGCCTCACGTGTAGCACCTCATCAAAGGCTTTCTGAAAATCCAGGTAAACCACATCCACTGACTCTCCACTTCACATCCACTGACTCTCCACTTCACATCCACTGACTCTCCACTTCACATCCACTGACTCTCCTTTGTCTGTCCTGCTATTTACTTCCTCAAAGAATTCCAACAGATTGGTCAGACAAGATCTCACCTTCACAAAACCTGTGGCCTATTTTATCATGTGCTTCTAAATACTCAGAACCCTCATCCTTTATAATGGATTCTATAATCTTACCAACCACTGAAGTCAGCCTAACCGACTTATAATTCCCCTAAGATAGACAATAGACAATAGGTACTGGAGTAGGCTATTCGGCCCTTCGAGCCAGAACCACCATTCAATGTGATCATGGCTGATCATTCACAATCAGTACCCCATTCCTGCCTTCTCCCCATACCCCCTGACTCGGTGATCTTTAAGAGTAATTAGCTCTCTCTTGCGAGTATGTAGAATGCTGCAGTAACTCAGCGGATCAGGCTACATCTCTGGAGAGAAGGTGATGTTTCCAGTCGAGACCCTTCTTCAGACTTAATTCAGTCTGAAAAAGGGTCTTGATTCGAAATGTCACCCATTCCGTCTCTCTCCAGAGATGCTGCCTGTCCCGCTAAGTTACTCCAGCATTTTGTGTCCATCTTCGGTGTAAACCAGCATCTGCAGTTCCTTCCTACACATATAGTTTCCCCTGTTTTGGCCCGCTCTCTTCTTGAATAGCGGAATAACATTTGCAATTTTCCAGTCCTCTGGAATCACTGCTGACTCTAGTGATTCTTGAAATATCACTGTCAATGCCTCCACAATCTCTAAAGCAACCTCTTTCAGAACCCTAGGGAGCAGTCCACCCGGCCTAGGTGACGTGTCCACCTTCAGCCCTTTCAGCTTCCCAAGCACCTTCTCCCTAGTAATGGCCACTCCACTGACTCCCACCCCCTGACTCTTGAATCTCTTCCACTGTGAAGACTGATGCAAAAAAACATATTTAATTCCTCTGCCATTTCTTTATTCCCCATTATCACTTCCCACGCCTCATTTTCCAGCAATCCTCTCTTTTACTCTTTTTATATCTGAAGTAACTCCTCTTGTTATCCTCTTTTATATTATTAGCTAGCTTGCCTTCATATTTCATCTTTTCTGCCCTTATTGCCTTTTTAGTTCTGTTGGTTTCGAAAAGCTTCCCAATCCTCTGGCTTCCCGCTAATCTTTGCAATGTGATCTGCCTTCTCTGTTAGTTTTATGCTGTCTTTCACTTCCCTTGTCAGCCACGGTCACCTCATTCTCCCGTGAGAATCTTTCTTCCTCTTTGGAATGAACAGATCATGCATCTTCTGAGTTACTCGTAGAAGCGCCATTCCTGCTAGAGTCCCTTTCCAATCAACTTTAGCCAGCTCCTCCCTCATGCCTCTGTAGTCACCTTTACTCAACAGTAATGCCTACACATCCGATTTCAGCTTCTCCCTCTCAAACTGCAGGTTGAATTTTAGCATACTGTGGTCACTATCTCCTGAGGGTTCCTTTCAAATCTGGCATTATTAGCTCACTAATCAAATCTGGTTCATTACACAACACCAAATCCAGAATTGCCTTTTCCCTGGTATGATCGACTACAAGCTGCTCTCAGAAACTATCTCGTAGGCACTCTACAAATTCCCTCCCTTAGGGTCCAGTACCACCCTGATTTTCCCAGTCTACCTCCATATTGGAAGCCCCCATGACCTCCGTAACATTGCCATTCTTCCGTGCCGATTGTATCTCCTGAAGTAACTTACACCCTACTTCCTGGCTACTGTTTGGGGGCCTGTAAATAACTCCCATCAGGGTCTTTTTACCCTTGCAGTTTCTCAGCTCTACCCACAAGGATTCTACATCTTCTGATCCTTGCCCAGGACTGAATTTCATTCCTTACCAGCAGAGCTTCCCCACCCCCTCTTCCCACCCATTTGTCTTTTCAATAGGACGTGTAACCTTGGATATTCAGCTCCCAGCTCAGATTCTTTCTCAGCCACGTCTCCGTAATGCCCACAACATCGTACCTACCAATTTCTAACTGCACTATAAGCTCATCCACTTTGTTCCCTATACTACCTGCAATCAAATGTAAAACACCTTTAGTTTAGGAACAAAACTGCAGATGCTGGTATAAATCGAAGGTAGACAAAAAATGCTGGAGTAACTCAGCGGGACAGGCAGCATCTCTGGAGAGAAGGAATGGGTGACGTTTCAGGTCGAAACCCTTCTTCAGACTGATTCACCACCCCCCTTCTCACATTGGTCCTGACCTTAGAGCCTGATCCTTTTTAAACTTTCCATCCTATCCTTCTGGAATCTTTAATCACTTCTCCTGCACTCGCCTTCCCTTTATCCTCATCCACACATCTCCAATTTGCTGCTCTACACCCTACACTGTTTCATTTAAAGCTCTACCTATGACCCTTGCTATGTGGTTCACCCAGACCCTGGCCCCAGCCGGGATCAAGTGGACTGAATGATATCCTTAAAAGGTCAAAGATTTTCTCCATTAATGGCCATTGATGTTAATTTAGTTCAGTTTATTATTGTCACGTGTACCAAGGTATGGTGAAAAGTTATTTGTTGCGTGCTATCCAGTCAAACAAAAGACTACACATGGTCACAAATAAGTTATCCACAGTGCAAAGATAAAGCATAAAAGGCATTTAGTGTAAGATAAAGTCCGATTAAAGATAGTTCAAAGGTCTCCAATGAGGTAGATGGGAGGTCAGAAGACTCTAGCTGATGAGAGAACAGTTCAGTTGCCTGGTAACAGCCAGGAAGAAACTGTGTCGGACATATGTGTAATGTGTACAACAAATTACCCTCCAACATTTCCGCCACCTCCAATGGGATCCCACTACTGGCCACATCTTCACATCTTCCCATCTCCTCCCCTTTCTGCTTTCCGCAGACCGTTCCCTCCGTAACGCCCTGATCCACTCGTCCCTTCCCACCCAAACCACCCTCTCCCCAGATACTTTCCCCTGCAACCGCAGGAGATGCAACACCTGTCCCTTTATCTCCCCCCTCGACTCCATCCAAGGACCCAGTCTTTCCAGGTGAGGCAGAGGTTCACCTGCACCTCCTCCAACCTCATCTACTGTATCCGCTGTTCCAGGTGTCAACTGTACATCGGCGAGACCAAGCGCAGGCTCGGCAATTGCTCAACACCTCTTCTCAGTCCATCTTAACCTACCTGATCTCCTGGTGGCTCAGCACTTCAACTCCCCCTCTCATTCCCAATCTGACCTTTCTGTCCTGGGCTTCCTCCACTGTCAGAGTGAGGCCCAGTGCAAATTGGAGGAACAGCTCCTCATATTTCGCTTGGGCAGCTTACACACCAGCGGTATGAACATTGACTTCTCTAACTTCAGATAGTTCCTGCTTTCCCTCTCTATCCCCTCCCCCTTCCCAGTTCTCCCACTAGTCTTCCTGTCTCTGACTACATTCTATTTTTGTCCTGCCCACTCCCCTGACATCAGTCTGAAGAAGGATCTCGACCCGAAATGTCACCCATTCCTTCTCTCCCGAGATGCTACCTGTCCCGTTGAGTTACTCCAGCATTCCTACCCAGGAGGAAACTGTCCCTAAATCTGGAGGTGTGCGTTTTCACACGTTATAAGAAGGTTGGGAAGAAAATATCTGACTGAGATATTTGTATCATCAATAACCGTGGGTGATGTGCGGATATGTGCATCTATTTAAGAAAGACTGCAAGGAAAAGCCTGGCAACTTTAGACTGGGCAAATTACTGGAGAGGATTTTGAGAGCATGCATTTAGAAAGGGAAGTTAGCATGGCTTTGTGTACGGCAAATCAAAGATGCTGGATAGGCAACGATCGGCTTTGGGAGGCACGGTGGTGCAGCGGTAGAGTTGCTGCCTTACAGCGAATGCTTACAGCGAATACTGTTATCTTTAAGAGACCCGGGTTCCATCCCGACTACGGGTGCTGTCTGTACGGAGTTTGTACGTTCTCCCCGTGACCTGCGTGGGTTTTCTCCGAGATCTTCAGTTTCCTCCCACACTCCAATGACATGCATTTTTAATTTTAAATTAAAAAATTATTTTTTAAAAATAAAAAAATAAATTTAAATTAAAGGTTAATTGGCTTGGTAAATGTAAAAATTGTCCCTAGTGGGTATAGGATAATGTTAATGTGCGGGGATCTCTGGTCAGCGCGGACCCGGTGGGCCGAAGGGCCTGTTTTTGTGCTGTATCTCTAAACTAAACTAAACCATGACTTTTTCTGGAGCCTAAGAGGCTGAGGAGTCATATTATAGAGATTTATAAATTATAAACATAGATAAGATGAATAGCCACAGTTTTGCTACCCCAGGGAGGGGAGTCTAAAACTAGAGGACGTAGGTTTAAGGTGAGAGTGTGAAGAATTAAAAGGAACCTGAAGGGCAACTTTTCCCTGCAGAGGGTGGTGGGCATCTGGGTCGAGCTGCCGCAAGAGATAGTAAAGGCAGGTACAATAACAGCATCTGCACATATTGACAGGTACATGCATAGGAAGTTGGAGGGATGTGTTCCAGGTGCAGGCAAGTGGGGCTCGCTTTGGTAGGTGACATGGATGAGTTAGGCTGACCGGCCTGTCTCCGTTGCTGCACACTCTATGAATATCCTTTGCTGCCCAAAGCAATCCAAATCCCACCTCGAGAGCTAGCAATGTTCCAGACGTACTTACACATGGAATTATCAATGATTTAATGACAAAGTAGACGTTTGGCTAGTGGTAATGGCAGTACAATACCTCCAGACACGAGTACATCCCCTAACCAATACAGAGTTATAAAATCGAAACCTGCACTTCCAGGGATCTCGGAATTCCCCTCAGCCAAAGAACAAAGTCTACGGTGTAGTGGATGCTGTGAGGACCGGGCGATGATTTACCCATCTGCTCCAGAAACAACAAACAAGATGGCTGACTGGTGCATTGTTTTGGTGCCAGTGATGGGGAGAACCATGTGGCTAAACCCTCTGTGGGACCTGTGCTCGCGTCCAGAAGCAGTGCTTCAGTTGTGAGTTTGGTCTTAATAGACAATAGGTGCAGGAGGAGGCCATTCGGCTCTTTGAGTGAGCACCGCCATTCACTGTGATCATGGCTGATCATTCACAATCAGTACCCTGTTCCTGCCTTCTCCCCATATCCCTTGACTCCGTTATCTTTAAGAGCTCTGTCTATCTCTTGAAAGCATCCAGAGAATTGGCCTCCACTGCCTTCTGAAGCAAAGAATTCCACAGCTTCACAACTCTCTGTCTCATAACTCTGACAGTGTTTGTCCTTGTAACAGCACCTCATATTTCACTTGGGCAGCTTACAACCCAGTGGGAGGAATACTGATTTTTCTAACCAAGTAACCCTTGCTTTCCCTCTCTCTCCGTCCCTCCCCCACCCTAGTTCTCCAACCAGTTTCACTGTCCATCTGATTAATATTACTGTTTGCATGCATCCTTGTCACCTTCCCCCCAGCTAACAATGAACCGTTCTACATTTCCTTCAAAACCTCTGCTTTGATCTGTAATTTTCACACCTTACCCTTCCATATCTCTAGACTCCCTCTCCCCTGACTCTCAGTCTTAAGGTTTCGACCCAAAATGTCACCCAGAGATGCTGCCTGTCCCGCTGAGTTGCTCCAGTTCTTTATGTTTCTCTTCGGTTTAAACCAGCATCTGCAGTTCCTTCTCACACTGCAGATACACAGTGGCATTTAAGAGGCACGTGGATAGGCAGGGAATGGAGGGATGTGGGTCATGAGAGGAATAGATCGGGTAGATGCACAGAGTCTTTTACCCAGAGTAGGGGAATCGAGGACCAGAGGACATAGGTTCAAGGTGAAGGGGAAAAAATTTAATAGGAATCCGAAGGGTAACTTTTTCACACAGAGGGTGGTGGGTGTGTGGAACAAGCTGCCAGAGGAGGTAGTTGAGGCTGGGACTGTCCCATCGTTTAATAAACAGTTGGACAGGTACATGGATAGAACAGGTTTGGAGGGTTATGGACCAAGCGCAGGCAAGTGGGACTAGTGTAGCTGGGACATGTTGGCCAGTGTGGGTGAGTTGGGCTGAAGGGCCTGTTTCCACACTGTATCACTCTATGACTCTAGTGTAGCTGGGACATGTTGGCCAGTGTGGGTGAGTTGGGCTGAAGGGCCTGTTTCCACACTGTATCACTCTATGACTCTATGACTCTATGTGCAGAAGATGGGTTTATCTTGCCGTCGTACTTGGCATGGACATTGTGGGCCGAAGGGCCTGTTCCTGTGCTGTACTGTTCTATGGTCGATGTTCTGTACTAGCTAGCTTCAACCCGAGACTGGGTTTAACACACACACCATGCAAAGGACAATCCCAATCCCAATCCCACCGGAACTGCAGTCACATTGATTTGTATTCAACAGAGACAGTCACCTCACTATAACCTGTCTCCAAAACTGAATCCACTTTAATGGTAGAAGTCTGAAACAGTAGACACATTGATATCATATCTATCAAGATATGCTCTCAAGACAGTGGAACTAATTGTAGACTTTCGAAGAGATCCCCCTCCCCTCCCCCCACTCACCATCAACAACACCATAGTCACATCTGTGGAGTCATTTAAGTTCCTTGGAACCATCATCTCCAGGGACCTTAAATGGGGGGCCACCATCGACTCCACAGTCAAAAAGGCCCAACAGAGGATGTACTTCCTGCGGCAACTGAAGAAACACAATCTGCCACAGGCAATGATGGTCCAATTCTATACCGCTATCATTGAGTCCGTCCTCACCATCTCCATCATGGTCTGGTTTGGCTCAGCCACCAAGCACGACATCCGGAGGCTGCAACGGATCGTTCGCACAGCTGAGAAGGTTGTTGGCTGCAACCTTCCCCCCATTGATGAACTGTACACTGCAAGGGCCAGGAAGCGAGCGGGCAAGATCATCTCTGACCCCTCTCACCCTGGCCACAAACTCTTCAAAGCACTTCCCTCTGGAAGGCGACTCCGGACTGTCAAAGCAGCCACAGCCGGACATAAAAACAGCTTGTTTCCACGAGTGATAGTTCTACTCAACAACCAAAGTCTAGTCTCTTTTTTGCTCTGGTTTATTTTCACCCACATGTTTAGACCGTAATGTTGTATCCTTATTATTTTGATGTGTTTATGCTTTATTCTTAATTGTTAACTGTATGTTTGTGTTGTCATTTGTGAGCGGAGCACCAAGGCACATTCCTTGTATCTGCACATACTTGGCCAATAAACTCATTCATTCATTCATTCATTCATTCACTCATTCATATAGTTTAATATCCTGGAATGATTTATAAAATGAAGTATGGCAACAATATTGAACTAATTGCTGGGTTTGCAATTTGCCTATGACCTGGTGCCAGCAGTCTGGACATCACCGTCTGGACATCACAGTCTGGGTCACAGTCTGGGTCACAGTCTGGGTCACAGCCTGGACATCACCGTCTGGACATCACCGTCTGGACATCACAGTCTGGGTCACAGTCTGGACATCACAGTCTGGGTCACAGTCTGGACATCACAGTCTGGACATCACAGTCTGGGTCACAGTCTGGGCATCACAGTCTGGACATCACAGTCTGGGTCACAGTCTGGACATCACAGTCTGGACATCACAGTCTGGGTCACAGTCTGGGTCACAGTCTGGACATCACAGTCTGGACATCACAGTCTGGGTCACAGTCTGGGTCACAGTCTTGGTCACAGTCTGGATATCACAGTCTGGGTCACAGTCTGGACATCACAGTCTGGACATCACAGTCTGGGTCACAGTCTGGGCATCACAGTCTGGGTCACAGTCTGGACATCACAGTCTGGACATCACAGTCTGGGTCACAGTCTGGGTCACAGTCTTGGTCACAGTCGGGACATCACAGTCTGGGTCACAGTCTGGACATCACAGTCTGGACATCACAGTCTGGACATCACAGTCTGGACATCACAGTCTGGGTCACAGTCTGGGTCACAGTCTGGACATCACAGTCTGGGTCACAGTCTGGGTCACAGTCTGGACATCACAGTCTGGGTCACAGTCTGGACATCACAGTCTGGGCATCACAGTCTGGACATCACAGTCTGGGTCACAGTCTGGACACAGTCTGGGCATCACAGCCTGTACCAGGGGAGGGGCAGTGTGTGTGAGAGTGTGTGTGAGAGTGTGTGAAGGTGTGTGTGATGGGGTGTGTGATGGGGTGTGTGTGATGGTGTGTGTGATGGGGTGTGTGTGATGGTGTGTGTGATGGGGTGTGTGATGGTGTGTGTGATGGTGTGTGTGATGGTGTGTGTGATGGGGTGTGTGTGAGAGTGTGTGATGGGGTGTGTGTGAGTGTGTGTGACGGTGTGTGTGTGATGGTGTGTGTGTGTGACGGTGTGTGTGTGAGAGTGTGTGTGATGGTGTGTGTGTGACAGTGTGCGTGACAGTGTGTGCGACAGTGTGTGTGACAGGTGATCTTATTGAGTTATATTAAAACCATGAGGGGAATAGATAGGCAAATAGAACGACACTTGGACAGGTACATGGATAGGAATAGTTTAGAGGGATATGGGTCAAACGCAGACACTAGTGAAGATGGAGCATGTAGGTTTGCAGGCATGCGTTGGGCCGAAGGACCTGTTTCCGTGCTGTGTGACTAGGGTTGCCAACTGTCCCGTATTAGACGCGACATCCCATATATTGGTTTGTCCTGTACGGGACCGTTCTTTTCCTGTATAAGGCCGGACAAGGTAGGCCCGGACACTGTAGGCCTGGACACTGTAGGCCCGGACACTGTAGGCCCAGACACTGCAGGCCCAGACGTTGTAGGCCCGGACACTATAGGCCCGGACAGTGTAGGATAACAGAGTGTGTTCGGGGAGCGGGGCCGAGTGTGTTCGCCTAATGGAGGTTGCATATCAACCCGCCTCCCAGCCCGGGCGGCCGCCATACGTGGAGCGGGAGCACGTGGCCGCTGGCTGGGTGAGGTCACGTGGGGTGCGGGCAGTGACGTCACCCTTGTCCCTTATTTGGGAGTGAGAAAGTTGGCAACCCTCGGTATGACTCTGTGACTCTAAGGATTCACTGGCTGTAAGGTACTTGATGACATTGAGGTAATGAAAGGTCCTGTAGAAATCAAAGGATCTCATTCTAGCCTTGTTCTTTCTTCACTGTTAGGTTGCGACAAGGCCCTGGACCAACTGTGTTTTAGCAACTGTCAAATAATAGAATTGCATCTTACTGTCATTGAATTCAAAATGACAGGCGGTGATAAAAGCAGGAGGCAAGGGGAGATGCTTTGCTTACAAAATGAATGTGTGAATATATTGTGTACATGGGGACTGGTGTGGTCATCAGATCATAAGTGATAGGAGCAGAATTAGGTCATTTGGACCATCTAGTCTCCTCCGCCATTCAATCATGGCTGATCTATCCCGCCCTTCGAAACCCATTCTCCTGCCTTCTCCGCATTAGGGGTTGCCAAATTCCTCACTCCCAAATAAGGGACAAGGTGCCATCACCGCCCTGCGCCCCACGTGATCTCATCCAGCCACCGGCCACGTGCTCCCGCTCCACCAATGGTGGCCGCCCGGGCTGGGAGGCAGGTTGCTACACAAGCTCTGTTAGGTGGCGCCTGGGCCTAGACTGTCTGGAGCTAAAATGTCGGAAACCTAGAGTGTTGGGACCTAAACTGTTGGAACCTACAGCGTCGGGGCCTACAGTGTCCGGGCCTACAGTGTCCAGGCCAGCATTTGGGCCTACAGCGCCCCCAGGGCCTAATACGGGACAAGGGCGGTCCCGTATGGGACAAACCAATTTAGCCCAAAATACGGGATGTCCCGACTAATACGGGACAGTTGGCAACCCTACTCCCCATACCTCGGACACCCGTACCAATCAAAAATCTTATCTAACTCTGCCTTAAAAATACCCATGAAACAAAACATCCATGAGCATCCGCCTCCAGGGCTGCTGTCCGCTGGGCAGTTGCATCAAATATTCCATCAGCAGCAGCAGCTTTGAAGAGTAAGCTCGTTATACAGAGCAGCCTCTCCAAAAGCTGCTGATGAAGAGGAAAAAGTTGCTGATCCTGCAGGAGCCATCCCTCACACTGACACAGCAATTGTGAAAAGGAGACTTCACTCATGCCAGTACAAGGAGGCATCATGTGTGGATTTGACAGATTTAACAATTGTCATTGTATATCGGGGAGGAAAATCACTAACTGAGACAACTTGCTGTTTTATGTTCCTGTGTTTCACAGTGTGCACACCACCCTGGACAGGCCTGAGCACTGTGCTTCTGTCCAGTGGATACAATAACCACCACATTCTCTACGGGACAGAGCACCCACTATACAGCCAAGGACAGGGCACCTCACATCTACTGCTGCTCTTTCAAAGAGCGCCATGGAGTCTGAGGGGAGATCTTATAGAGGTAACAAAATCATGAGAGGAATAGATCGGGTAGATGCACAGAGTCTTTTACCCAGAGTAGGGGAATCGAGGACCAGATGACATAGGTTCAAGGTGAAGTGAAAAGATTTAATAGGAATCTAAGGGGGTAAGTTTTTCACACAGAGGGTGGTGGGTGTATGGAACAAGCTGCCAGAGGAGGTAGTTGAGGCTGGGACTATCCCATCGTTTAAGAAACAGTTGGACAGGTACATGGATAGGACGGGTTTGGAGGGTTATGGACCAAGCGCAGGCAGGTGGGACTAGGGTAGCTGGGACATTGTTGGCCGGTGTGGGCAAGTTGGGCCGAAGGGCCTGTTTCCACACTGTATCACTCTATGACTCTAGTGTAGCTGGGACATTGCTGGCCGGTGTGGGTGAGTTGGGCTGAAGGGCCTGTTTCCACACTGTATCACTCTATGACTTCATGACTCTAGTTCTGAGGAAAGTGACATCCCTAATCGGTCGTAGAGTCATTGAGTCACACAATGAGGAAACATGCCCCTCGGCCCAACTTTCATTACATCAATGGTTAAATCGGAAGTGTCAGTGTTGCAGTTGAACAAAGGGGACTATGAAGGCATGAGAGAGGAGCTGGCTAAGGTCAACTGGAAAGGGATCCTGGCAGGAATGACGGTGGACCAGCAATGGCAGGAATTTCTGGGCATAATCCGGAAGACGCAGGATCATTTCATTCCAAAGAGGAAGAAAAATTCTAAGGGGAGTAGGAGGCAACCATGGCTGACAAGGGAAGTTAGGGATGGAATAAAACGAAAAGCAAAGATGTATAACACAGCAAAGAGTAGCCAGAGGATTGGGAAACGTTCATAGGACAACAGAAGGAATCAAAACGGGCAATACGGGCTGAAAAGATGAAGTACGAGGGGAAGCTGGCCAAGAATATAAAGAAGGACAGTAAAAGCTTCTTTAGATATGTTAACACAAAAAGAGTAGCAAAGTCAAATGTGGGTCCCTTGAAGGCACACGGGTGAAATTATTATGGGTAACAAGGAAATGGCAGAAGAGTTCAACAGGTACTTCGAATCTGTCTTCACTAAGGAAGACACAAACAATCTCCCAGATGTACTGGAGGACAGAAGAATTGAAAGAAATTTTCATTAGGCGAGAAATAGTATTGGGTAGACTGATGGGACTGAAGGATGATAAATCCCCTGGGCCTGATGGTCTGCATCCTAGGGTCCACAGGGAGGTGGCTCTAGAAATAGTGGACACATTGGTGATCATTTTCCAATGTTCAATAGATTCAGGATCAGTTCCTGTGGATTGGAGGATAGCTAATGTTATCCCACTTTTCAAGAAAGGAGCGAGAGAAAAAACAGGGAATTACAGACCAGTTAGCCTGACATCGGTGGTGGGAAAGATGCTGGAATCAATTATTAAAGAGGTAATAACGGTGCATTTGGATAGCAGTAAAAGGATAAGTCCAAGTCAGCATGGATTTATGAAAGGGAAATCATGCTTGACTAATCTTCTGGAATTTTTTGAGGATGTGACAAGTAAAATGGATGAAGGGGAGCCAGTGGATGTAGTGTATCTAGACTTTCAGAAAGCCTTTGATAAGGTCCCTCACGGGAGATTGGTGACTAAAATTAGAGCACATGGTATTGGGGGTAGGGTGTTGACATGGATAGAAAATTGGTTGGCAGACAGGAAGCAAAGAGTAGGAGTAAAGGGGTTCCTTTCAGAATGGCAGGCAGTGGCGAGTGGAGTGCCGCAAGGCTCGGTGCTGGGGCCGCAACTGTTTACCATATATATTAATGATTTGGAAGAGGGAATTAGAAGCAACACTAGCAAGTTTGTGGATGACACAAAGCTGGGTGGCAGTGTAAACTGTGAAGAGGATGTTAGGAGTTTGCAGGGTGACCTGGACAGGTTGAGTGAGTGGGCAGATGCGTGGCAGATGCAGTATAATATAGATAAATGTGAGCTTATCCACTTTGGCAGCAAAAACAAGGAGGCAGATTATTATCTCAATGGTATTAGGTTAGGTGAGAGGGAGGTGCAGCGAGACCTGGGTGTCCTTGTACACCAGTCACTGAAAGTTGGCGTGCAGATACAGCAGGCAGTGAAGACAGCTAATGGAATGTTCGCCTTCATAACAATAGTATTTCAGTATAGGAGTAAAGCAGTTCTTCTGCAATTGTATAGGGCCTTGGTAAGACCACATCTGGAATATTGTGTACAATTTTGGTCTCCTAATTTGAGGAAGGATATCCTTGTAATTGAGGCAGTGCAGCATAGGTTCACGAGATTGATCCCTGGGATGGCGGGACTGTCATATGAGGAAAGATTGAAAAGACTAGGCTTGTATTCACTGGAGTTTAGAAGGGTGAGAGGGGATCTTATAGAAACATATAAAATTATAAAAGGACTGGACAAGCTAGATGCAGGAAAAATGTTCCCATTGTTGGGGGAGTCCAGAACCAGGGGCCACAGTCTTAGAATAAAGGGGAGGCCATTTAAAACTGAGGTGAGGAAAAACTTTTTCACCCAGAAGGGCTCGAAGGGCCAAATGTCTATTGTCTATTGTCTATTTACTATTGTCTATTGACTAATGTCTATTGTCTATTGTCTATCAGGAAAAACAAAGAACTTGTTGACTTAGGAAGAGGAAGGTTGAGGATCCACAAACCTTTCTTCATCAATGGGATGGTGGTGGAGAGAGTCAAAAATGTCAAGTTCCCGGGCGTGCATGTCTCTGAAGATCTGTTCTGGACCCAGCACATTGATGCAATCAGAAAGAAAGCCCATCAATGCCTCTACTTCCTTCGAGGAGATTCGGTATGTCAACAAATACTCTCTTGAACTTCTGCAGGTGTACAGTATAGAGCATATTGACCAGTTAAATCACGGCCTGGTTCGGCAGTTCAAACGGCCAGGAACTAAGAAGACTGAAAAAGGTGGTAAACCCTGCCCGGTCCATCACGGGCACTCACCTCCCCAGAGCTGAAGGGATCAACAGGAGTCGCTGCTTCAAAAAAGCAGCCAGCATCATCAGAGACCCACACCACCCTGGTCACTAGGGCTGCCAACCTTCTCACTCCCAAATAAGGGGCAAGAGGTGACGTCACCCCCCCCCCCCCCCTCCGCCCCACGTGACCTAACCCAGCCAGCGGCCACGTGCTCCCGCTCCACCAATGGCAGCTGCCCGGGCTGGGAGGTGGGTTGCTAGGGAACCTCCATTAGGCGGCGCCCGGGCCTCTGGGCCAACAGTGTCCGGGCCTACAGTGTCCGGGTCTACAGTGTCCGGGCCTACAGTGTCCGGGCCTACAGTGTCCGAGCCTACAGCAACCCCCGGACCTACTGCGCCCCCTGGGCCTACAACACCCCCCGGGCCTAATACAGGACAAGGGCGGTCTCGTACGGAACAAACCAATTTAGCCCAATATACGGGATGTCCCGGCTAATGCGGGAGAGTTGGCAACCCTACTGGTCACATACTCATTTCACCCCTGCCATCAGCCAGTCATTCCTTCTTCTCCCTGTTTCTGTCGGGCTGAAGATGCAAAAGCTTGAAAGCACATACAAGCACAATCAGCAACAGCTTCTTCCCCTCTGTTATCAGGCAACTGGACTAGAGTGTGGTTCCGAATTTCTAATCTACCTCACTGCGAATCTTGCACTTCTTTAATCTCCACTTTCTCTGCAGCTGTAACACTGGATTCTGCATTCCAGTAATTTTCTCTTTATACCACCTGTTGTACTGGTTTGATGTACTCATGTATGGTATAATTTGACTGAATTGCATACAGACAATCTTTTTTATTGTACCTCAGTACACAGGGGGGCCCGGTGGCATAGCGGTAGAGTTGCTGCCTTACAGTGCTTACAGCGCCGGAGATCCGGGTTCCATCCCAACTACGGATGCTGTCTGAACGGAGTTTGTACGTTCTCCCCGTGACCTGCCTGGGTTTTCTCCAAGATCTTCGGTTTTCTCCCACACTCAAAAGACGTGCAGCTTTGTTGGTTAATTGACTTGGTATAAAAGTAAATTGTCCCTAGTGTGCGTAGGATAGTGTGGGATCGCTGGTCGGTGCAGACGGTGGGCTGAAGGGCCTCTTTCCGAGCTGAATCGCTAAACTAAATAAAAACTAAACATGACAATAATAAACCAAAACTAAACAAACATCCCAGATTTGTAGCCCACAGCTTAACCATCAAAGCTAGCCCATTGTTGCCAATTTATTCAACATACTAAGCACAGATAAAATGCTGGAAAATGAGAAAGAATGCAAATTATATTTTCATATTTTGACATCGCTAAGTAAATTAAACTGCACAATCACTTGGCTCTTTCTTCTACAGTATTTGTCTGCAGCTTCCCATCCTGAGAATTGATAGCCCACAGCTAGAAAAGTGACAATTTTATGCAAAATGACAGTAGTTAGTGGAGAACAGAGATGTACACATAATGAAATCCACGTTTTGCATGATATTTTCAGTTAACTGAATTGAAGGACCTTGTCAAGACCTGAACCAAATTGCACACCAGTTTTATCAGCCTACAAATTTGACAAGTCTTTCAGAAATGTCAAAGACCACATCCAGTCTGAATAGGGTTGCCAACTGTCCCGTATTAGCTTGGACATCCCTTATTTTGGGCTAAATTGTTTTGTCCCATAGGGGACCGCCCTTGTCCCATATTAGGCCCAGACAGCGCTGTAGGCCGGGACACTGTAGGCCGAGACACTGTAGGCCCGGACACTGTAGGCCCGGACACTGTAGGCCCGGACACTGTAGGCCCAGGAGCTGCCTGACCCGCTGAGTTACTCCAGCACTTTGTGTCCATGTTCTCCAGAGATGCTGCCTGAGCCGCTGAGTTACTCCAGCATTATTATGGGGAACAAGGAAATGGCAGACGAGTTCAACCGGTACTTTGGATCTGTCTTCACTAAGGAAGCCACAAACAATCTCCCAGATGTTCTAGTGGCCAGAGGACCTAGGGTGACGGAGGAACTGAAGAAAATTTGAATTAGGCAGGAAATGGTGTTGGGTAAACTGATAGCTGAAAGCTGATAAATCCCCAGGCCCTGATGGCCTGCATCCCAGGGTACATCAGGAAGTGGTTCTATAGATTCAGGATCAGTTCCTGTGGATTGGAAGGTAGCTAATGTTGTCCCACTTTTTAAGAAAGGAGGGAGAAAGAAAACAGGAAATCATAAACCAGTTAGCCGGTGGTGGGGAAGATGCTGGAGTCAATTATAAAAGAAGAAATAGCGGAGCATTTGGATAGTAGTAACAGGATCGATCCAAGTCAGCATGGATTTACAAAGGGAAAATCATGCTTCACTAAGACCCCAAGAAAGAGAATTTGTAGAGTGCCTCCGAGATGTATTCTTAGAGCAGCTTATACTAGAGCCTACCAGAGAAAAGACAATTCTGGATTTAGTGTTGTCCAATGAACCAGATTTGATAAGAACTCAAGGTAAAGGAACCGCTTGGAGGTAGTGATCATAATATGATTAGTTTTAATCTGCAATTTGAGAGGGAGAAGGTTAAATCGGAAGTGTCAGTGATGCAGTTGAACAAAGGGGACTATGAAGGCATGAGAGAGGAGCTGGCCAAGGTCGACTGGAAAAGGATCCTAGCAGGAATGACGGTGGAACAGCAATGGCAGGAATTTCTGGGCATAATCCGGAAGACGCAGGATCATTTCATTCCAAAGCGAAAGAAAGATTCTAAAGGGAGTAGGAGGCAACCGTGGCTGACAAGGGAAGTTAGGGATGGAATAAAACTAAAAGATGTATAACACAGCAAAGAGTAGCAGGAAGCCAGAGGATTGGGAAACTTTCAAAGGACAACAGAAGGTAACAAAACGGGCAATACGGGCTGAAAAGATGCAGTACGAGGCCAAGAATATAAAGAAGGACAGTAAAATCTTCTTTAGATATGTTAAGAAAAAAAGATTAGCAAAGTCAAATGTGGGTCCCTTGAAGGCAGACACAGGTGAAATTATTATGGGTAACAAGGAAATGGCAGAAGAGTTGAACAGGTACTTCGGATCTGTCTTCACTAAGGAAGACACAAACAATCTCCCAGATGTACTAGAGGACAGAGGATCTAGGGGAACTGAAGAAATTTGCATTGGGTGAGAAATAGTATTGGGTAGACTGATGGGACTGAAGGCTGATAAATCCCCAGGGCCTGATGGTCTGCATCCCAGGGTCCTCAGGAAGGTGGCTCTAGAAATGGTGGACACATTGGTGATCATTTTCCAATGTTCAATAGATTCAGGATCAGTTCCTGTGGATTGGCGGATAGCTAATGTTATCCCACTTTTCAAGAAAGGAGCGAGTGAGAAAACGGGGAATTACAGACCAGTTAGCCTGACTTCGGTGGTGGGAAAGATGCTGAAGTCAATTATTAAAGAGGTAATAATGGTGCATTTGGATAGCACCAAGTCAGCATGGATTTATGAAAGGGAAATCATGCTTGACTAATCTTCTGGAATTTTTTGAGGATGTGACAAGTAAAATGGATGAAGGGGAGCCAGTGGATGTAGTGTATCTAGACTTTCAGAATGCCTTTGATAAGGCCCCACATGCGAGATTGGTGAGCAAAATTAGAGCACATGGTATTGGGGGTAGGGTGTTGACATGGATAGAGAATTGTTTGGCAGACAGGAAGCAAAGAGTAGGAGTAAACGGGTCCTTTTCAGAATTGCAGGCAGTGGCGAGTGGAGTGCCGCAAGGCTCGGTGTTGGGGCCGCAACTGTTTACCATATATATTAATGATTTGGACAAAGGAATTAGAAGTAACACTAGCATGTTTGTAGATGACACAAAGCTTGGTGGCAGTGTGAACTGCGAAGAGGATGTTAAGAGGTTGCAGGGTGACCTGGACAGGTTGAGTGAGTCACTGGAATTTAGAAGGATGAGAGGGGATCTTATGGAGACATATAAAATTATAAAAGGACTGGACAAGCTAGATGCAGGAAAAATGTTCCCAATGTTGGGCGAGTCCAGAACATGGGGCCACAGTCTTAGAATAAAGGGGAAGATATTTAAAACTGAGGTGAGAAGGAACTTTTTCACCCAGAGAGTTGTGAATTTGTGGAATTCTCTGCCACAGAAGGCAGTGGAGGCCAAATCACTGGATGAATTTAAGAGAGAGTTAGATCGAGCTCTTGGGGCTAGTGGAATCAAGGGATATGGGGAGAATTTGGGCACAGGTTACTGATTGTGGATGATCAGCCATGATCACAATGAATGGAGATGCTGGCTCCAAGGGCCGAATGGCCTCCTCCTGCACCTATTTTCTATTCTATGTTTCAAATCTTCTGGAATATTTTGAGGATGTAACTAAGAAATTGGACAAGGGAGAGCCAGTGGATGTCGTGTACCTGGACTATCAGAAAGCCTTTGATAAGGTCCCACAAAGGAGATTAGTGGGCAGAATTAGAGCACATGGTATTGGTGGTAGGATAAAAAATTGGTTGGCAGACAGGAAACAAAGAGTAGGGATTAACGGGTCCCTTTCAGAATGGCAGGCAGTGACTAGTGGGGTACCGTAAGGCTCGGTGCTGGGACCGCAGCTATTTACAATATACATTAATGACTTGGACGAAGGGATTAAAAGTAACAGCGTGCAGCGTAGGTTCACTAGGTTAATTCCCGGAATGGCGGGACTGTCGTATGTTGAAAGGCTGGAGCAATTAGGCTTGTATACACTGGAATTTAGAAGGATGAGGGGGGATCTTATTGAAACATATGAGATAATTAGGGGATTGGACACATTAGAGGCAGGAAACATGTTCCCAATGTTGGGGGAGTCCAGAACAAGGGGCCACAGTTTAAGAATAAGGGGTAGGCCATTTAGAACGGAGATGAGGAAGAACTTTTTCAGTCAGAGAGTGGTGAAGGTGTGGAATTCTTTGCCTCAGAAGGCAGTGGAGGCCAGTTCGTTGGATGCTTTCAAGAGAGAGCTGGATAGAGCTCTTAAGGATAGCGGAGTGAGAGGTTATGGGGAGAAGGCAGGAACGGGGTACTGATTGAGAGTGATCAGCCATGATCGCATTGAATGGCGGTGCTGGCTCGAAGGGCTGAATGGCCTACTCCTGCACCCATTGTCTATTGTCTATTGTCTATTGTCTAACATTAGCAAATTTGCAGATGATACAAAGCTGGGTGGTAGTGTGAACTGTGAGGAGGATGCTATGAGGATGCAGGGTGACTTGGACAGGTTGTGTGAGTGGGCAGATGCATGGCAGATGCAGTTTAATGTGGATAAATGTGAGGTTATCTATTTTGGTGGCAAGAACAGGAAGGCAGATTATTATCTGAATGGTGTCAAGTCAGGAAATGGGGAAGTACAAAGAGATCTGGGTGTCCTTGTTCATCAGTCACTGAAAGTAAGCATGCAGGTACAGCAGGCAGCGAATAAAACCAATGGAATGTTGACCTTCATAACAAGAGGAATTGAGTATAGGAGCAAAGAGGTCCTTCTGCAGTTGTACAGGGCCCTAGTGAGACCGCACCTGGAGTACTGTGTGCAGTTTTGGTCTCCAAATTTGAGGAAGGATATTCTTGCTATTGAGGGCGTGCAGCGTAGGTTTACTAGGTTAATTCCCGGAATGGCAGGACTGTCATATGTTGAAAGACTGGAGCGACTGGGCTTGTATACACTGGAATTTAGAAGGATCTTCTAGAGGCAGAGGCAGGAAACATGTTCCCGATGTTGGGGGAGTCCGGAACCAGGGGCCACAGTTTAAGAATAAGGGGTAGGCCATTTAGAACGGAGATGAGGAAAAACTTTTTCACTCAAGAGTGTTGTGAATCTGTGAAATTCTCTGCCTCAGAAGGCAGTGGAGGCCAATTGTCTGGATGCTTTCAAGAGAGAGTTAGATAGAGCTCTTGAAGATAGCGGAGTCAGGGGGTATGGGGAGAAGACAGGAACGGGGTACTGACTGTGGATGATCAGCCATGATCACATTGAATGGCGGTGCTGGCTCAAAGGGCCGAATGGCCTCCTCCTGTCTATTTTGTATTCACATTCAATGCATTCATGGCTGATCATTCTCAATCAGTACCCCATTCCTGCCTTCTCCCTATACCCCGTGAATCCACATTGTATCACAAATATTGTCTATTGTCTATTTTGTATCCACATTCTAAACGGAACCCATACCAATGAACTGCACTCATTACACCTAATTTAATGTACAAATTATATTTATTATATTATATATATATTTCTGGCAAACCCAAATCGTGAACCAACTGCCACACACAACTAAATATTACACTGCAAACAGTTTGCTGGTGATGAAACAGGTGGAAATACAGAGTGACATGTTTAGCTGGAGTACTGTGTGCAGTTTTAGTTTCCAAATGTGAGGAAGGACATTCTTTCAAATTGAGGGCGTGCAGCGTAGGTTTACTAGGTTAATTCCCGGAATGGCAGGACTGTCATATGTTGAAAGACTGGAGCGACTAGGCTTGTATACACTGGAACTTAGAAGGATGAGAGGGGATCTTATTGAAACATATAAGATTATTAACGGATTGGACACATCAGAGGCAGGAAACATGTTCCCAATGTTGGGGGAGTCCCGAACCAGGGGCCACAGTTTAAGAATAAGGGGTAGGCCATTTAGAACAGAGATGAGGAAAAACTTTTTCAGTCAGAGAGTTGTAAATCTGTGGAATTCTCTACCTCAGAAGGCAGTGGAGGCCAATTCTCTGAATGCATTCAAGAGAGAGCTAGATAGAGCTCTTAAGGAGTCACGGGGTATGGGGAGAAGGCAGGAATGGGGTACTGATTGAGAATGATCAGCCATGATCACATTGAATGGCGGTGCTGGCTCACAGGGCCGAATGGCCTACTCCTGCACCTATTGTCTATTGTCTATTAGCTGTATCCCATAGGCTCAGTCTGATCAACTCTGAGAAATGACTTGGATGGCCAAAGGCACCGTTTAACTCTCAGTACCAAGAAATTCCATTCCTCCAGAGTTTGGATACTCAATGGGATGAAGGTGTAATCAGGGGAAAGAAGGAATTATATATTGGTATTGAACGAGTCATTACGATTTATAGGAGAAACAAGAGAGAAATCAATTAAGAAATTAGGAGGGGTAATGAGATGACCTTGGCAAGTAGGATTAAGGAGAAGCTGAAAACCTTTTATAAGATTAAAAGGTTTTATAAACCTTTTATAGGAAAGATATTGTCAAGCTTGAAAGGGTTCAGGCTTTCAAAATTTGAAAGGCTACGAGGATGTAGCAAGGACTAGAGGGTGTGAGCTACAGGGAGAGGTTGAGTAGGCTGGGTCTCCATTCCATGGAGCGCAGGAGGATGAGGAGGGAATCTTATAGAGGTGTACAAAATCATGAGAGGAATAGATCGGGTAGATTCACAATCTTTTACCCAGAGTAGGGGAATCGAGGACCCGAGGACCTAGATTCAAGGTGAAGGGGAAAAGATTTAATGGGAATCCGAGGGGTAACTTTTTCATACAGAGGGTGGTGGGTGTATGGAACAAGCTGCCAGAGGAGGTAGTTGAGGCTGGGACTATCCCACTGTTTAAGATACAGTTGGACAGGTACATGAATAGGACTGGTTTGGAGGGTTATAGACCAAGCGTAGGCAAGTGGGACTAGTGCAGCTGGGACATGTTGGCTGGTGTGGGTGAGTTGGGCTGAAGGGCCTGTTTCCACACTGTATCACTCTATGACTCTCTGACTATTAGATGCAAGGGGTAGCTAAGTACTAAGTGCTGCCGACTGGGAGAATGTGCTGCCGAGCCAGGGCGTTCTCTACAGGCTACATCCTGCCTCAGGAAGATGCCACGCCAGAACTTGGGGACATGAACTCCATGATCAACAAGCACAAAATGGCATATCCCGATGCCTTTCACATCATTGTGAAAGAAGGAACTGCAGATGCTGGTTTAAACCAAAGATAGACACTCTGAAGAAGGGTCATAGAAACATAGAAATATAGAAAATAGGTGCAGGAGTAGGCCATCCAGCCCTTCGAGCCAGCACTGCCATTCAATATGATCATGACTGATCATCCACAATCAGTAACCCCTTCTGGCTTTTCCCCCCATATCCCTTGATTCCTAAGAGCTAAATCTAACTCTCTCTTGAAAACCCGAAACGTCTCTCCAGAGATGCTGCCTGACCTGCTGAGTTACTCCAGCACTCTGTGTCCATGTTCTCCAGAGATGCTGCCTGACCTGCTGAGTTACTCCAGCACTCTGTGTCCATGTTCTCCAGAGATACTGCCTGACCCGCTGAGTTACTCCAGCACTTTATGTCTACCTTCCTTTCACATCATTGTTGGGGGTCACAGCCACTAGTGGGAGAGTCTAGGACTAGAGGGCACAGCCTCAGTATTAAAGGACGTTCCTTTAGGAAGGAGATGAGGAGGAATATCTTTAGTCAGAGGGTGGTGAATCTGTGGAATTCTTTGGCATGGAAGGCTGTGGAGGACAAGTCAATGCTTATTTTTAAGGCAGAGATAGATAGATTCTTGATTAGTACAGGTGTCAGGGATTATGGGGAGAAGGCAGGAGAATGGGATTGGGAGAGATAGATAGATCAGCCATGAATGAATGGAGGAGTAGACCTGATGGGCCGAATGGCCCAATTCTGCTCCTATCATTTATGACGTAATGATCATGAACAGCTGCCTAAGGAACGACCTGGACCTTCTACCTGCTGATTGCCACAACGGTCACTAGCAGATGCTGTCTCATTGGCTCCCCACTGAGTAACCGCCCAACCTGGCCATGCCGACCAACATGCCCCATCTACACTAGTCCACCTGCCTGCTTTACCCCATATCCATCCAAACCTTTCCTATCCATGTATCTGTCCAAGTCTATATACTAAAACTCTCGTTTGTTTGTTTGTTTATTCCTGAACTACAGCCAAAATGGTACATGATAGCACGACAATTTTAGGCCCTCTTTACTCCCTTTGGTGCTGATGGAAGAAATTTCATTGAAACTCCATTTTAAAAGATATTCACATTTTAAAGTTTAAATCTATCTCCTAGGGCGGGAGGGGGGAGGGAGGAAGGAGGGAGAGAGAAGGAGGGAGGGGGGAGGGAGGGGGGCGGGAGGGGGGAGGGAGGAAGGAGGGAGGGGGGAGGGAGGGGGGCGGGAGGGGGGAGGGAGGAAGGAGGGAGAGAGAAGGAGGGATGGGGAGAGAAGGGAGGATAAGGGGGTTGAGGGGGATCGAATGGGGGGGAGGGGAAGGGGGGAGGGGAAGGGGGGAGGAGAGGGTGCTGCACCAATGCAGGAGAGGTTTGGGCCCAACTTGGTCTAGTATCTTTTAAATATTGTTATAGTTTCTGCATCAACTACCTCCATACACCCACCATACTCTGTTTCTGTGTGAAAAAAATGCCCATCGGGTTCCCTTTAAATCTTTTCTCTCTCACAAACCTATGCCCTAGTTTCAGACTCCCCATCCATGAGAAGCAAGGACATAAGTGATGGGTTAGGTGATAGGATACTCTGTCATTCAATCATGGCTGACCATCTCTCCCTCCCAACCCCATTCTCCTGCCTTCCCCCCATAACCCCTGTCACCAGCACTAATCAAGAATCTGTCTATCCATCAAAACCTGTGAACATCCACTTTATGTGTAGGCAGATGCTGGTTTACACCGAAGATAACACAAGATGCTGGAGTAACTCAGCGGGACAGGCAGCATCTCTGGAGAGAAGGAATGGGTGACGTTTCGGGTCACCCATCTGAAGAAGGGTCTCGACCCGAAACGTCACCCACTCCTTTTCTCCAGAGATGCTGCCTGTCCCGCTGAGTAACTCCAGCACTTTGTGTTTATCTTCGAATTATGCCAGCATCTGCACTTCTTTCCTACACCTCTAACCATCCCTGCAATCACGATCCTCCACACTCTTTAAGCTCAGCCCTCAGCCTCCAGAGCTCCATCCAGCCCAATCCTCATCATCATCCAATATCTCCAGCCCTGGCAGCCCCCAGCAGCAGGTTATAGAGTCATAGTCATAGAGTGATACAGTGTGGAAACAGGCCCTTCAGCCCAACTCACCCACACCGGCCAACATGTCCCAGCTACATTAGTTCCACCTGCCTGTCTTTGCCCAAGTCCCTCTGTGAAGTTGACGCTCTTTAACGCGTAGACACAAGCAACTGGAGAACTGTTTTACAAACAAAAGCCACGAAAGTGCTGAGTTGCTCCAGGACCTTGTGTTACGCTTTAAAATCCCCATTCAGTCGTCTTCACCAGGACACGGCAACAAGGAACTGCAGACGCAGGAAACCTCAGCAAAGCACAAAGTGCTGGAGGAACTCAGGGGCTCAGGTAGAATCTGTGGAGGGAATGGACTGGCGACGTTTCGGATGTGGGGGGGGGGGGGGGGTCAAAGCCTGGCGAGTGATAGGTGGATACAGGTGAAGGAGGAGGGGGGTTATCAGACTGAAGAAGGGCTCCGACCTGAATCGTCGCCTGTGCATTCCCTCCACAGTCGCTGCCTGATCCAGTGAGTTCCTCCAGCACTTTGTGTTCTGCTCCAGATTGCAGCACCTGCAGTCTCATGTGCTTCCATGCGACGGGCATGCTGCGGGGGGGGGGGCATCGTGGCCCCTGTCTGGGCTCCCCCACCAGTGGCCCTGGACCCCGGGAGTGACCGCTGGCCCTGACAGTGCCTGCTGTGACAACCTCACACAAGCCGCGAACACAGCGCCGCAGCTGCATCAACCCTGCAGTGTCTGTCGGAGACACCCTGCTGTAAATCCCCACGGCCAAGCAGCACCATGGACAGCGAACACACACACACACACACACACACACACACACACACACAGTGCTGGAGTAACCCAGCGGGTCAGGCAGCACCATGGACAGCGCGCACACACACACACACACACACACACACACACACAGTGCTGGAGTAACCCAGCGGGTCAGGCAGCACCATGGACAGCGAACACACACACACACACACACACACACACACACACACACACACAGTGCTGGAGTAACCCAGCGGGTCAGGCAGCACCATGGACAGCGAACACACACACACACACACACACACACACACACACACACACACACACACAGTGCTGGAGTAACCCATCAGGTCAGGCAGCACCATGGACAGCGAACACACACACACACACACACACACACACACACACACACACAGTGCTGGAGTAACCCAGCGGGTCAGGCAGCACCATGGACAGCGCGCACACACACACACACACACACACACACACACACAGTGCTGGAGTAACCCATCAGGTCAGGCAGCACCATGGACAGCGAACACACACACACACACACATACACACACACACACACACACACAGTGCTGGAATAACTCAGCGGCTCAGGCAGCATCTCTGGAGAACATGGATAGGCGATGTTTCGGGTCCAGTCCCTTCTTTAGTCTCGACCCGAAACGTCACCCATTCCTTCTCTCCAGAGACGCTGCCTGAGCCGCTGAGTTACTCCAGCATTTTGTGTCTTCCTTCGATTTAAAGCAGCATCTGCATCTGTTTTCCTGCCCCTCTTCAGTCTCTGGGAACCGTGAGCATCGGAGACCATGGGAAGGGCAGCCGGAGACGGAGGAACAAGTGAGGGAGAAAGCAATTGCCAAGTTTGAGACGCGGCCACTGAAAGGCAAGCGCGAGAATTCACCAAGTGACACAAGAATCATCCAGGGAACTCGTGTAGAGAGGCAACGGGAGGGGGGACATGGGTCAGGTGCAGGCAGGTGGGATGACTGTAACACGGCGTCGTGTTGCGGGCGGACAGATACTGCGGAGAGATAGACCGTGCACTGAGGGATTAGAAACCCGCAGGCCGCTCCACACGACAGCTGAGCTCATGCTGTGAGTCCTGGAACACTCGCGGTTCAGGGCTCGCTGTTCCCTCTGCACCCACCCCGGGGTGTCAGGGCGGGGGGTGGGTGGCGCACCCCGGGGTGACAGGGCGGGGGGGGGGGGACACCCAGCCCGGGGTGAATGTAATGTCCATGGAGCCAAGAGCAGGAGGTGACGGAGGGGTGAGATCAATGAATGCCTGGGTCAGGGAGGACCGTCACAGGGATGGCGTGACAGGGCCTCAGTCCCCTGGGGTGTGGCAATTATCTCCAGCCTCTGTGCAATTCTCCACGGAGTAGTTGGGATTTTCTCCAGAGTGTGTGGGAATTCTCTGCAGAATGGGTGGGAATTCTGTGGTTTGTGGGAATTCTGTGGCGTGTGTGTAATGGGTGGGAATGGGAGTGCAGAACGTGGGTGAATTCTGCGGAGTGTGTGGGAATTCTCTGCGGAGTGCGTGGGATTTTCTCCGGACTGCGTGGGAATTTTCTGTGTTTTTGCGAATTATCTCCAGTGTGTGTAGGAATTCTCAGTGGAGTTTATGGGAATGCAGGAATTCTCTCTCAGTTTCATGAGTAATAATCCCCATACAAGTGTAAGAATGACAAGGATTCTGCCTCGTGGAATCTGTCGGAATTCTGCTTGCCCGGGGTGTGGCCAGGAATCTCCCTCTCTCTGGGGAGAATGGGCTAGCACAGTGTGCAGGAGTGGCCAGGGCTGTCCCGGGAGAGTGGGCTAGTACAGTGCGCAGGAGTGGCCAGGGCTGTCCCGGGAGAGTGGGCTGGCACTGATTCGGGAGTGGCCAGG